>NC_056459.1:37024229-37029229 GCF_018296145.1 Oncorhynchus tshawytscha
ATTACACAACAACGACCTTATAAACACACAAATCTAAAGGGATGGAATAAGAATATGTACAAATAAATATATGTGAGCGATGGCCGAGCGGCATAGGCTAGATGCAATAGATAGTATAAGATACAGAATAAACAGATGAGATGACTAATGTAAGATATATAAACATTATTAAAGTGGCTTTATTAAAAGTGACTAGTGATCCATTGACCAATGATTTGAGACGGTACAGAGTCTTGCAAAAGTATTCATCCTCCTATTTTGTTGCATTACAACCTGTAATTTAAATAGATTTTTATTTTGATTTCATGTAATTGACACACACAAAAAAGTCAAAATTGGTGAAGTGAAATGAAAAAAAAAATGGTTTAAAAAAATTGCCTTTAGAAGTCACATAATTAGTCAAATAAAGTCCTTTTCAGTTCTGCCCAAAAATGTTCTATAGGAATGAGGTCAGGGATTTGTGATGGCCACTCCAATACCTTGACCGTGTTGCCCTTAAGCCATTTTGCCACAACTTTGGAAGTATGCTTGGGGTCATTGTCCATTCGGAAGACCCATTTGTGACCAAGCTTTAACTTCCTGACGGATGTCTTGAGATGTTGCTTCAATATATCCACATAATTTTCCTTCCACATGAAGCCATCTATTTTGTGAAGTGCAACAGTCCCTCCTGCAGGAAAGCTCCCCCACACAACATGATGCTGCCACCCACGTGCTTCATGGTTGGGATGGTGTTCTTCGGCTTGCAAGCATCCCCCTTTTCCCTCCAAACATAACGATGGTCATTATGACCAAACAGTTCTATTTTTGTTTCATCAGACCAGAGGACATTTCTCCAAAAAGTACCGTAGTATGACTTTTTTTACGGCGGTTTTGGAGCTTTTGCTTCTTCCTTGCTGAGCTTTCAGGTTATGTTGATATAGGACTCGTTTTACTGTGAATCTAGATACTTTGTAACCATTTCCTCCAGCATCTTCACAAGGTCCTTTGCTGTTGTTCTGGGATTGATTTTCACTTTTCGCACCAAAGTACGCTCGTCTCTTGGAGACAGAACGTGTCTCCTTCCTGAGCGGTATGACGGCTGCATGGTACCATGGTGTTAATACTTGCGTACTATTGTTTGTACAGATGGACGTGCTATCTTCAGGCATTTGGAAATTGCTCCCAAGTATGAACCTGCCTTTCGTGGGTCTATAATTTATTTTCTGAGGTCTTGGCTGATTTCTTTTCATTTTCCCACAATGTCTAGCAACGAGGCACTGAGTTTTAAAGTAGGCCTTGAAATACACCCACTGGTACACCTCCAACAGGGACACCTCCAATTGACTCAACTGATGTCAATTAGCCTATCAGAAGCTTCTGAAGCCATGACATCATTTCTGGAATTGTCTAAGCTGTTTGAAGGCACAGTCAACTTAGTGCGTGTAAACTTCTCAACCACTGGAATTGAGATACAGTGAATTATAAGTTAAATAACCTGTATGTAAAACATTATTGGAAAAACTACTTGTGTCATACACAAAGTCGATGTCCTAACCGATTTGCCAAAACTTTAGTTTGTTAACAAGAAATGTGTGGAGTGGTTGAAAAATGAGTTTTAATGACTCCAACATGAGAATATGTAAACTTCCGACTGTATGTACACCTGTTCTGAAAGGCCCCAGAGTCTGCAACACCACTAACCAATGGGTACCACCAAGAAAGTGGCACCACAAAGACCAAGGAGCTCTTCTAACAGGTCAGGGACAAAGTTGTGGAGAAGTACAGATCAGGGTAGGAATATTAAAAAATATCCAAAACATTGAACATCCCACAGAGCACCATTAAATCCACTACTAAAACATGGAAAGAATATGGCACCACAACAAACTTGCCAAGAGAGGGCCGCCCACCAAAACTCATGGACCAGACAAGAGAGCATTCATCAGAGAGATAACAAAGAGACCATAGATAATGCAGAAGGAGCTGCAAAGCTCCACAGTGGAGATTGGAGTATTTGTCGATAGGACCACTTTAAGCCGTACACTCCACAGATCTGTGCTTTATGGAAGAGTGGCCAGAAAAAAAGCATTACTTGAAGAAAGAAATAAGTGAACACATTTGGGGTTCTCCAAAAGGTGGGAGACTCCCCAAACATAAGGAGAAGGTACTCTGGTCAGATGAGACTAAAATATAGCTTTTTGGCCACTAAGGAAAATGCAATGTCTGGCGAAATCCAACACCTCCCATCACCCCGAGATCCTCATCCCCACACTGAAGCATGGTGGTGACAGCATCATGCTGTGGGGATGTTTTTCATCGTCAGGGACTGGGAAACTGGTCAGAATTGAAGGAATGATGGCTGGTGCTAAATAGAGGGAAATTGTTGATGGAAACCTGTTTCAATCTTACGGAGATTTGAGACTGGGACGGAGGTTCACCTTCCAATAGGACATTGACCCTAAGCATACTGCTAAAGCAACACTCTAAATGACCACTAATCCCACTAGAGCTGTCTGGTATAATGTAGATTACCACTAATCATAGTAGAGCTGTCTGGTGTAATGTAGATTACCACAAATCCCACTAGAGCTGTCTGGTATAATATAGATTACCACTAATCACAGTAGAGCTGTCTGGTATAATATAGATTACCACTAATCACAGCAGCGCTGTCTGGTATAAAATAGATTACCACTAATCACACTAGATTTGTCTGGTATAATATAGACTACATGTTACGGTTTTCTTCCGTCGAAGGAGAGTCAGATCAAAATGCAGCGTGGTTAATTCGATACATCTTTAATGAAGATGAAACACGAACAATACAAAAACAATAAACGTACCGTGAAAACCTATACAGCCTATCTGGTGAAAACTAACACAGAGAGAGGAACAATCACCCACCAAACACTCAATGAATATGGCTGCCTAAATATGGTTCCCAATCAGAGACAACGATAATCACCTGCCTCTGATTGAGAACCAATTCAGACAGCCATAGACTTTGCTAGAAAACCCCACTAAACCACAATCCCAAATCCTACGAAAAACCCCAATACTAAACACACCACAATAAACCCATGTCACACCCTGGCCTGACCGAAATAATAAAGAAAACACAAAATACTAAGACCAGGGCGTGACACTACAACTAGAGCTGTCTGGTATAATGTAGACTACAACTAGAGCTGTCTGGTATAATATCAACTACAACTAGAGCTGTCTGGTATAATATCGACTACAACTAGAGCTGTCTGGTATAATATCGACTACAACTAGAGTTGTCTGGTATAATGTAGACTACAACTAGAGCTGTCTGGTATAATATAGACTACAACTAGAGCTGTCTGGTATAATATAGACTACAACTAGAGCTGTCTGGTATAATATTGTTCCTGTTCCCAAGAAAGCTAAGGTAACTGAGCTAAACGACTACCGCCCCGTAGCACTCACATCCGTCATCATGAAGTGCTTTGAGAGACTAGTCAAGGACCATATCACCTCCACCCTACCTGACACCCTTGACCCACTCCAATTTGCTTACCGCCCAAATAGGTCCACAGACGATGCAATCTCAACCACACTGCACACTGCCCTAACCCATCTGGACAAGAGGAATACCTATGTGAGAATGCTGTTCATCGACTACAGCTCGGCATTCAACACCATAGTACCCTCCAAGCTCGTCATCAAGCTCGAGACCCTGGGTCTCGACCCCGCCCTGTGCAACTGGGTACTGGACTTCCTGACGGGCCGCCCCCAGGTGGTGAGGGGTAGGCAACAACATCTCCTCCCCGCTGATCCTCAACACTGGGGCCCCACAGGGTGCGTTCTGAGCCCTCTCCTGTACTCCCTGTTCACCCACGACTGCGTGGCCATGCACGCCTCCAACTCAATCATCAAGTTTGCGGACGACACAACAGTGGTAGGCTTGATTACCAACAACGACGAGACGGCCTACAGGGAGGAGGTGAGGGCCCTCGGAGTGTGGTGTCAGGAAAATAACCTCACACTCAACGTCAACAAAACTAAGGAGATGATTGTGGACTTCAGGAAACAGCAGAGGAACACCCCCATCCACATCGATGGAACAGTAGTGGAGAGGGTAGCAAGTTTTAAGTTCCTCGGCATACACATCACAGACAAACTGAATTGGTCCACTCACACAGACAGCATCGTGAGGAAGGCGCAGCAGCGCCTCTTCAACCTCAGGAGGCTGAAGAAATTCGGCTTGTCACCAAAAGCACTCACAAACTTCTACAGATGCACAATCGAGAGCATCCTGGCGGGCTGTATCACCGCCTGGTATGGCAACTGCACCGCCCTCAACCGTAAGGCTCTCCAGAGGGTAGTGAGGTCTGCACAACGCATCACCGGGGGCAAACTACCTGCCCTCCAGGACACCTACACCACCCGATGCTACAGGAAGGCCATAAAGATCATCAAGGACATCAACCACCCGAGCCACTGCCTGTTCACCCCGCTGCCATCCAGAAGGCGAGGTCAGTACAGGTGCATCAAAGCTGGGACCGAGAGACTGAAAAACAGCTTCTATCTCAAGGCCATCAGACTGTTAAACAGCCACCACTAACATTGAGTGGCTACTGCCAACACACTGTCAATGACACTGACTCTACTCCAGCCACTTTAATCATGGGAATCGATGGGAAATGATGTAAATATATCACTAGCCACTTTAAACAATGCTACCTTATATAATGTTACTTACCCTACATTGTTCATCTCATATGCATACGTTGATACTGTACTCTATATCATCGACTGCATCCTTATGTAATACATGTATCACTAGCCACTTTAACTATGCCACTTGGTTTACATACTTATCTCATATGTATATACTGTATCTTGCCTATGCTGCTCTGTACCATCACTCATTCATATATCCTTATGTACATATTCTTTATCCCCTTACACTGTGTATGACAGTAGTTTTTTTTGGAATTGTTAGTTAGATTACTTGCTCGTTATTACTGCATTGTCGGAACTAGAAGCAC
>NC_056459.1:37031729-37069229 GCF_018296145.1 Oncorhynchus tshawytscha
ACCTTTTGGCTGCTGATCCTTCATCTGGGACCAGGGAATGATGTCAGTCCTATCACACCGTTCCTCTCCCAAATGGCACCCTATTCCCTATGCAGTGTACAACTTCAGAACAGAGCCCATAGGGCTCTAAATAAGGAATAAGGTCTCATTTGGGACACACTCAGGGAGACTGACTGACTCCCTACCTGACTGACTGACTGACTGACTCCCTACCTGACTGACTGACTCCCTATCTGACTGACTGACTGACTCCCTACCTGACTGACTGACTGACTATCTGACTGACTGACTGACTCCCTACCTGACTGACTGACTGACTATCTGACTGATTGACTGACTCCCTACCTATCTGACTGACTGAATGACTCCCTACCTATCTGACTGACTGACCCCCTACTTGACTGACTGACTGACTCCCTACCTGAATGACTGACTGACTATCTGACTGATTGACTGACTCCCTACCTGACTGACTGACTGACTGACTCCCTATCTGACTGACTGAATACCTATCTGACTGACTGACTGACTGCCTGACTACCTGACTGACTGACTGACTCCCTACCTGACTGACTGACTGACTGACTCCCTACCTGACTGACTGACTCCCTATCTGACTGACTGACTGACTCCCTACCTGAGTGACTGACTGACTATCTGACTGACTGACTGACTCCCTACGTGACTGACTGACTGACTATATGACTGACGGACTGACTCCCTACCTGACTGACTGACTGACTCTCTATCTGACTGACTGACTACCTATCTGACTGACTATCTGACTGACTGACTGACTCCCTACCTCACTGACTGACTGACTCCCTATCTGACTGACTGACTACCCAGCTGACTGACTACCTACTTGACTGACTGACTGACCCCCTACTTGACTGACTGACTGACTCCCTACCTGACTGAGTGACTGACTCCCGACCTGACTGACTGACTCCCTACCTGACTGACTGACTGACTCCCTATCTGACTGAATGACTGACTCCCTACCTGACTGACTGACTGACTCCCTACCTGACTAACTGACTGACTATCTGACTGACTGACTGACTCCCTACCTGACTGACTGACTGACTCCCTATCTGACTGACTGACTACCTAGCTGACTGACTACCTATCTGACTGACTGACTGACTCCCTACCTATCTGACTGACTGACTGACTACCTATCTGACAGACTGACTCCCTATCTGACTGACTGACTGACTCCCTATCTGACTGACTGACTGACTACCTATCTGACTGACTGACTCCCTACCTAACTGACTGACTGACTCCCTACCTGACTGACTGACTAACTCCCTACCTGACTGACTGACTCCCTACCTATCTGACTGACTGACTGACTACCTATCTGACTGACTGACTCCCTATCTGACTGACTGACTGACCCCCTTTCTGACTGACTGACTGACTATCTGACTGACTGACTGACTCCCTACCTGACTGACTGACTGACTCCCTACCTGACTGACTGACTAACTCCCTACCTGACTGACTGACTCCCAACCTATCTGACTGACTGACTGACTACCTATCTGACTGACTGACTCCCTATCTGACTGACTGACTGACCCCCTTTCTGACTGACTGACTCCCTACCTTACTGACTGACTGACTACCTATCTGACTGACTGACTGACTACCTATCTGACTAACTGACTGACTGACTACCTATCTGACTGACTGACTCCCTATCTGACTGACTGACTGACTACCTATCTGACTGACTGACTCCCTACCTGACTGACTCCCTACCTGACTGACTGACTCCCTACCTGACTGACTGACCGACTCCCTACCTATCTGACTGACTGACTGACTCCCTACCTATCTGACTGACTGACTCCCTACCTATCTGACTGACTGACCCCCTACTTGACTGACTGACTGACTCCCTACCTGACTGACTCCCTACCTGACTGACTGACTACCTATCTGACTGACTGACTCCCTACCTATCTGACTGACTGACTGACTCCCTACCTGACTGACTGACTGACTCTCTATCTGACTGACTGACTACCTATCTGACTGACTGACTACCTATCTGACTGACTGACTCCCTACCTATCTGACTGACTCCCTACCTGACTGACTGACTGACTACCTATCTGACTGACTGACTGACTCCCTACCTATCTGACTGACTAACTCCCTACCTGACTGACTGACTGACTCCCTACCTGACTGACTGACTGACTGACTCCCTACCTGACTGACTGACTCCCTACCTGACTGACTGACTGACTCCCTACCTTACTGACTGACTGACTCCCTACCTATCTGACTGACTGACCGACTGACTCCCTACCTATCTGACTGACTGACTCCCTACTTATCTGACTGACTGACTGATTCTGTACCTATCTGACTGACTTTTTATTTTATTTTTTTTATTTCACCTTTATTTAACCAGGTAGGCCAGTTGAGAACAAGTTCTCATTTGCAACTGCGACCTGGCCAAGATAAAGCATAGCAGTGTGAGCAGACAACACAGAGTTACACATGGAATAAACAATTAACAAGTCAATAACACAGTAGAAAACAAAGGGGGGAGTCTATATACAATGTGTGCAAAAGGCATGAGGAGGTAGGCGAATAATTACAATTTTGCAGATTAACACTGGAGTGATAAATGATCAGATGGTCATGTACAGGTAGAGATATTGGTGTGCAAAAGAGCAAGTAAATAAATAAAAACAGTATGGGGATGAGGTAGGTGAAAATGGGTGGGCTATTTACCAATAGACTATGT
Organism: Oncorhynchus tshawytscha; assembly: GCF_018296145.1. Lineage (NCBI taxonomy): Eukaryota > Metazoa > Chordata > Actinopteri > Salmoniformes > Salmonidae > Oncorhynchus > Oncorhynchus tshawytscha. The sequence continues at coordinate 37,034,503 of NC_056459.1, forward strand.
ACAGCAGCAGCGATCGGTTAGCTGCTCAGATAGCTGATGTTTGAAGTTGGTGAGGGAGATAAAAGTCTCCAACTTCAGCGATTTTTGCAATTCGTTCCAGTCACAGGCAGCAGAGTACTGGAACGAAAGGCGGCCAAATGAGGTGTTGGCTTTAGGGATGATCAGTGAGATGCACCTGCTGGAGCGCGTGCTACGGATGGGTGTTGCCATCGTGACCAGTGAACTGAGATAAGGCAGAGCTTTACCTAGCATGGACTTGTAGAGTCTAGCGCATACAGGTCGCAGTGGTGGGTGGTATAAGGTGCTTTAGTGACAAAACGGATGGCACTGTGATAGACTGCATCCAGTTTGCTGAGTAGAGTGTTGGAAGCCATTTTGTAGATGACATCGCCGAAGTCGAGGATCGGAAGGATAGTCAGTTTTACTAGGGTAAGCTTGGCGGCATGAGTGAAGGAGGCTTTGTTGCGGAATAGAAAGCCGACTCTTGATTTGATTTTCGATTGGAGATGTTTGATATGAGTCTGGAAGGAGAGTTTGCAGTCTAGCCAGACACCTAGGTACTTATAGATGTCCACATATTCAAGGTCGGAACCATCCAGGGTGGTGATGCTAGTCGGGCATGTGGGTGCAGGCAGCGATCGGTTGAAAAGCATGCATTTGGTTTTACTAGCGTTTAAGAGCAGTTGGAGGCCACGGAAGGAGTGTTGTATGGCATTGAAGCTTGTTTGGAGGTTAGATAGCACAGTGTCCAATGACGGGCCGAAAGTATATAGAATGGTGTCGTCTGCGTAGAGGTGGATCAGGGAATCGCCCGCAGCAAGAGCAACATCATTGATATGTACAGAGAAAAGAGTCGGCCCGAGAATTGAACCCTGTGGCACCCCCATAGAGACTGCCAGAGGACCGGACAGCATGCCCTCCGATTTGACACACTGAACTCTGTCTGCAAAGTAATTGGTAAACCAGGCAAGGCAGTCATCCGAAAACCGAGGCTACTGAGTCTGCCGATAAGAATATGGTGATTGACAGAGTCGAAAGCCTTGGCAAGGTCAATGAAGATGGCTGCACAGTACTGTCTTTTATCGATGGCGGTTATGATATCGTTTAGTACCTTGAGTGTTGCTGAGGTGCACCCGTGACCGGCTCGGAAACCAGATTGCACAGCGGAGAAGGTACGGTGGGATTCGAGATGGTCAGTGACCTGTTTGTTGACTTGGCTTTCGAAGACCTTAGATAGGCAGGGCAGGATGGATATAGGTCTGTAACAGTTTGGGTCCAGGGTGTCTCCCCCTTTGAAGAGGGGGATGACTGCGGCAGCTTTCCAATCCTTGGGGATCTCAGACGATATGAAAGAGAGGTTGAACAGGCTGGTAATAGGGGTTGCGACAATGGCGGCGGAAAGTTTCAGAAATAGGGGGTCCAGATTGTCAAGCCCAGCTGATTTGTACGGGTCCAGGTTTTGCAGCTCTTTCAGAACATCTGCTATCTGGATTTGGGTAAAGGAGAACCTGGAGAGGCTTGGACGAGGAGCTGCCGGGGGGGCAGAGCTGTTGGCCAAGGTTGGAGTAGCCAGGCGGAAGGCATGGCCAGCCGTTGAGAAATGCTTATTGAAGTTTTCGATAATCATGGATTTATCGGTGGTGACCGTGTTACCTAGCCTCAGTGCAGTGGGCAGCTGGGAGGAGGTGCTCTTGTTCTCCATGGACTTCACAGTGTCCCAGAACTTTTTGGAGTTGGAGCTACAGGATGCAAACTTCTGCCTGAAGAAGCTGGCCTTAGCTTTCCTGACTGACTGCGTGTATTGGTTCCGGACTTCCCTCCCATATCCCGGGGACTATTCGATGCTATTGCAGTCCGCCACAGGATGTTTTTGTGCTGGTCGAGGGCAGTCAGGTCTGGGGTGAACCAAGGACTGTATCTGTTCTTAGTTCTGCATTTTTTGAACGGAGCATGCTTATCTAAAATGGTGAGGAAGTTACTTTTAAAGAATGACCAGGCATCCTCAACTGACGGGATGAGGTCAATGTCCTTCCAGGATACCCGGGCCAGGTCGATTAGAAAGGCCTGCTCACAGAAGTGTTTTAGGGAGCGTTTGACAGTGATGAGGGGTGGTCGTTTGACTGCGGCTCCGTAGCGGATACAGGCAATGAGGCAGTGATCGCTGAGATCCTGGTTGAAGACAGCGGAGGTGTATTTGGAGGGCCAGTTGGTCAGGTAGACGTCTATGAGGGTGCCCTTGTTTACAGAGTTAGGGTTGTACCTGGTGGGTTCCTTGATGATTTGTGTGAGATTGAGGGCATCTAGCTTAGATTGTAGGACTGGCGGGGTGTTAAGCATATCCCAGTTTAGGTCACCTAACAGAACAAACTCTGAGGCTAGATGGGGGGCGATCAATTCACAAATGGTGTCCAGGGCACAGCTGGGGGCTGAGGGGGTCGGTAGCAGGCGGCAACAGTGAGAGACTTATTTCTGGAGAGAGTAATTTTCAAAATTAGTAGTTCGAACTGTTTGGGTATGGACCTGGAAAGTATGACATTACTTTGCAGGCTATCTCTGCAGTAGACTGCAACTCCTCCCCCTTTAGCAGTTCTATCTTGACGGAAGATGTTATAGTTGGGTATGGAAATCTCTGAATTTTTGGTGGCCTTCCTGAGCCAGGATTCAGAAACAGCAAGGACATCAGGGTTAGCAGAGTGTGCTAGAGCAGTGAGTAAAACAAACTTAGGGAGGAGGCTTCTGATGTTGACATGCATGAAACCAAGGCTTTTTAAATCACAGAAGTCAACAAATGAGGGTGCCTGGGGACATGCAGGGCCTGGGTTTACCTCCACATCACCCGCGGAACAGAGAAGGAGTAGTATGAGGGTGCGGCTAAAGGCTATCAAAACTGGTCGCCTAGAGCGTTGGGGACAGAGAATAAGAGGAGCAGGTTTCTGGGCATGGTAGAATATATTCAGGGCATAATGCGCAGACAGGGGTATGGTGGGGTGCGGGTACAGCGGGGGTAAGCCCAGGCACTGGGTGATGATGAGAGAGGTTGTGTCTCTGGACATGCTGGTTGTAATGGGTGAGGTCACCGCATGTGTGGGAGGTGGGACAAAGGAGTTATCAGGGGTATGAAGAGTAGAACTAGGGGCTCCATTGTGAACTAGAACAATGATAACTAACCTGAGCAACAGTATACAAGGCATATTGACATTTGAGAGAGACATACAGCGAGGCATACAGTAATCACAGGTGTTGAATTGGGAAAGCTAGCTTAAACAGTAGGTGAGACAACAGCTAATCAGCTAGCACAACAACAGCAGGTAAAATGGCGTTGACTAGGCAACGGGGCCGACAGATAAAACATAAACAAGCAGAATGGAGTACCGTGATTAATGGACAGTCCAGAGTGCATCAGCTATGTAGCCAAGAGATCAGTGTCCAGGGGGCAGCGGTGGATGGGGCAGGGAAGCTGGACTGGCGAGTGTTATCCAGGTTGAAAAAAAGTTAACAATGACTAAATAGCTTGTAGCTAGTTAGCTGGTTAGCTTCTGGAGGTTCTTGAGTGTGTTCTAAAAATTTAAAATAATAGCGATTCCGTATCACATTGGGTGAGGCAGGTTTCCGGAAAGGTATAAACAGATTAAAAATCAAGAAGAGATAGAAAGTAAATATGGGTCCGGTGAGTGTTTGGGACGCGGCGATTCAGACGGTTAGCAGGCCTGTGCTAACAAGCTAACAGTTCGTAGGCCCGGGCTAGACAAGCTAGCAGTTATCAGGCCTGTGCTAACAAGCTAACAGTTCGTAGGCCCGGGCTAAACAAGGTAGCAGTTAGCGGACCGGGGCTAGACAAGCCAGCAGTTAGCAGGCCGAGTTTAGCAAGCAGGGAGATAGCGAGGGCTAGAGAGTTGGCCTTTAGGGGACGTCGCGATGGGGTGAGTCTGTTTATTCCTCTTCATGCGGTGACATCGATAGACCGGTCGTGGGCCCGGGTATTGTAGCCCAGGAGGATGCTACGGTGGTAGTACAGGTGCGCTGGCCGGGCTAGCTTCACGCTAAGTGGGTGGAAGCGCTAGCCAGGAGTAATCATCCGGGGTTGCGGTTTAGCTAGATAGCTAGTTGTGAAGATCCAGCTGAAATGTTCCGTTTGCGGTGGGAGTCCAGGGATGAATCCGGGGATGAAAAATAAATAGGTCCGTTATGCTCTGGTTAGAGTCGCGTTGTTCGAGCTGGCGAGAGCTTTCCGAGCTAAAGGTTAGCTTAGCTGATGACCGGTTAGCTGAAGACCGCTAGCATAGCTGGTGGTTAGCCGGCTAGCTTCCGTTGAGGGGTTCCGGTTCCGAAGTAAATATAAATACTTTAGGAAAAATAGCTACATTGGGTGAGGCGGGTTGCAGGAGAGTATTTGGAAGTATTTGGAAGCTTAGGTTTAGCAAAATGTTTTTGAAGAAAAATATGTAAAAAACGAAAAATAGACGATATATACAAGGGACTCACGACGAGACAGGGCGACTTACTGCTACGCCATCTTGGATCTAGTCTTGGATCTAGACTGACTCCCTATCTGACTGACTGACCGACTGACTCCCTACCTGACTGACTGACTCCCTGACTGACTGACTGACTCCCTACCTGACTGACTGACTGACTACCTACCTATCTGACTGACTTACTGACTCCCTACCTATCTGACTGACTCACTCCCTACCTATCTGACTGACTGATCCCCTACTTGACTGACTGACTGACTCCCTACCTGACTGACTGACTCCCTACCTGACTGACTAACTCCCTACCTGACTGACTGATGCTACCTTATATAATGTTACTTACCCTACATTGTTCATCTGACTGATACTGACTCTATATCATCGACTGCATCCTTATGAATACATGTATCACTAGCCACTTTAACTATGCCACTTGGTTTACATACTTATCTCATATGTACTGTACTGATATCATCTACTGTATCTTGCCTATGCTGCTCTGTACCATCACTCATTCATATATCCTTATGTACATATTCTTTATCCCCTTACACTGATAAGACAGTAGTTTTTTTTGGAATTGTTAGTTAGATTACTTGCCCTACCTATTGTCGAACTAGAAGCACAAGACTCCCTCGCATTAACATCTGAACTGACAAATGACTCCCTGACTGACTGACTGACTCCCTACCTGACTGACTGACTGACTACCTACCTATCTGACTGACTTACTGACTCCCTACCTATCTGACTGACTCACTCCCTACCTATCTGACTGACTGACCCCCTACTTGACTGACTGACTGACTCCCTACCTGACTGACTGACTCCCTACCTGACTGACTAACTCCCTACCTGATTGACTGACTGACTCCCAACCTGACTGACAGACTGACTCCCTAACTGACTGACTGACTCCCTAACTGACTAACTAACTAACTAACTGACTGTCTGACTGACTGACTCCCTAACTAACTAACTGACTCCCTAACTAACTGACTGACTGACTGACTCCCTAACTGACTGACTGACTGACTGGCTGACTCCCTAACTAACTGACTGACTGACTGACTGACTGACTCCCTAACTAACTGACTACCTTACTGACTGACTGACTGACTCCCTAACTAACTGACTGACTGACTGACTCCCTAACTAACTGACTGACTCCCTAACTAACTGACTGACTGACTCCCTAACTAACTGACTGACTCCCTAACTATCTGACTGACTGACTCCCTAACTAACTGACTGACTCCCTAACTGACTCCCTAACTAACTGACTGACTCCCTAACTAACTGACTGACTGACTGATGAAATAACTAACTAACTTACTGACTGACTACCTAACTGACTCCCTAATTAACTGACTGACTTCCTAACTAACTAATTGACTGATGACTGACTACCTAACTGAGTACCTAACTAACTGACTGCCTGACTGACTACCAAACTAACTACCTAACTGACTGTCTGACTCCCTAACTAACTGACTGACTGACTGACTCCCTAACTGACTGACTGACTGACTGACTCCCTAACTAACTGACTGAATACCTGACTGACTGACTGACTGACTACCTGACTGACTGACTACCTAACTGACTGACTGGTTTGTGTCCTAAATAGCACCCTATTCCCTACATAGTCCACTATTTCTGACCAGAGCAATGTAGCACACTTCGTAGGGAATAGGGTGCCATAGGCCCTGGTCTAAAGTAGTGCACTATGTAGGGAATAGGGTGCCATAGGCCCTGGTCAAAAGTAGTGCACTGCATAGGGAATAGGGTGCCATAGGCCCTGGTCAAAAGTAGTGCACTGCGTAGGGAATAGGATGTCATTTAGGCTTCATGACAACTGTCTGAATTCTGTGACATTTTGTGGCGTATTTTCTTTCTGCGTGAATGTAGATTAATATTACCCTCTATCCTGCTAACCATAACACGTTTATGAAAACGCATTTACTCATATTATCCTGTTGACCCCAAGATAGATTATTCTGCCCTTCATGAACCGTGATAAAAGATTATCATAAAATAAGTAGGTTAATAAACGGAATAAATTAAACAGTCAAGCAAGATCTCTTCTGTGATTGTGTTTTTATTTTAAAATGTGCATCCTAAACAAGCTACTACAGCAAACAATCTGACATTAACGGAGGCCTACGTAACTGCTAGCATGGCCTCGTTAGCATGGACTCGTTAGCATGGCCTCGTTAGCATGGCCTCGTTAGCATGGCCTCGTTAGCATGGCCTCGTTAGCATGGCCTCGTTAGCATGGCCTCGTTAGCATGGCCTCGTTAGCATGGCCTCGTTAGCATGGACTCGTTAGCATGGCCTCGTTAGCATGGCCTCATACCAGTCCTATATCCTTAGATTTGTCCCAAGTTTTCACTAAATAGCACGTCAGATTAATGATTACATAATATAGTAATGGAGGAATCAACTATGTACTTTTTAAAAGTTTTAAAACAGGATATTTGTCTCCACTGCCTATGAATCCGTCCCAGATAACTATCAATGTCGAGGTGTCTTTGCAATGCCAGAAGAATCCTCAACATTTTGCTGCATTCAATTTGACCTTTGTCAGATGCTTATTCCCCTGACATGGAGTGTGAAATGGCAGAGGAGGGCCAGAGTTAGGTGTCATTAAGCCAGCGGTTCCAAAACTAGGGGTCGCGACCCATGTGGGGTTGCCTGATATGAAAATGAGGTGACATTAACATTTCCAAAATCCTGAAGTGAAAAAAATATATATACAAAAACAATATATGTATTATAATCTATGTATATATATATAAATAATGTATATCAAAATCATTGTAAAGTGGTTAACCTTAAATCTAAATTGTAATCTAAATCTAAATGATAATTCTCAAAATGTAAACGATTCAATTCAATGAGAGAGTGCCTTTAGATAACGAGAAAAGGCCTTGAAACGCTTGAATCATTCCCATGGTGAATGACAAGCTACACTATGAAACCACACACTATTGAACAATTTCCATGGTGAATGACTAGCTACACTATGAAAATACACACTATTGAATCATTTCCATGGTGAATGACTAGCTACACTATGAAACTACACACTATTGAATCATTCCCATGGTGAATGACTAGCTACACTATGAAACTACACACTATTGAATCATTCCCATGGTGAATGACTAGCTACACTATGAAACTACACACTATTGAATGATTCCCATGGTGTTTGACTAGCTACACTATGAAACTACACACTATTGAATCATTCCCATGGTGTTTGACTAGCTACACTAGGAAACCACACACTATTGAACAATTTCCATGGTGAATGACTAGCTACACTATGAAACCACACACTATTGCAGAGACTTCAATATTTTACGGCCACAGTTAATATGGTAAAAACAATGAGTTGGGAGGCAGAGGCACAGAAACACACATCAATACCTTTGTTAGATAACACTGTTAAACGAAGGCTTTATGGTGTGACTGAATGACTCAGATACTCCCCAGCTGATGATCTCCAAATGGCCGTTAGCAGTGAGGGCCAAGCATGCCCATGCATTGACTTTTGTTCACAATACATGTCAGAGGATGCTATTTACGAGGACATATTGTTCTGTCTCACGATTCCATAGCATGAAACGGCACAGGGCATGTGCAGTGTTCTACGTGGTGATGTTGACGAAAAACAGATTCCACATGGGATCGAATGTTGAGGTTTTGCAGAGATGAAACTCCATCATCAACACTTAAACACTAGTAAAACGAAATGCATGCTCTTCAACCGATCGCTGCCCGCACCCGCCCACCCGCCTAGCATCACTACTCTGGACGGTTCTGACTTAGAATATGGGGGCAACTACAAATACACCTGTAGCACGCACTCCAGCAGGTATATCTCACTGGTCATCCCCAAAGCCAACACCTGCTTTGGCCGCCTTTCCTTCCAGCTCTCGGCTGCCAATGACCTAGAACGAATTGCAAAAAAAAAACGCTGAAGTTGGAGACTTATAACTCCCTCACTAACTTGAAACATCATCTATCTGAGCAGCTTACTGATCACTGCATCTGTACATAGTCCATCTGTAAATAGCTCAACCAATCTACCTACCTATCCCCATATTGTTATGATTTACTTTTTTGCTCTTTTGCACCCCAGCATCGCTATTTACACATCTATCACTCCTGTGTTAATTTGCTAAATTGTAATTACTTCGCTACTATGGCCTATTTATTGCCTTACCTCCTCACGCCAATTGCACACACTGTATATATACCTTTTTTCTATTGTGTTATTGACTGTATGTTTGTTTATGTGTAACTCTGTGTTGTTGTTTCTGTCACACTGCTTTGCTTTATCTTGGCCAGGTCGCAGTTGTAAATGAGTACTTGTTCTCAACTGGCCTACCTGGTTAAATAAAGGGTTAAGGTCATATTTATAAATACCTGGTTAAATAAAGGGTTAGGGTTATATATATAAATACCTGGTTAAATAAAGGGTTAGGGTTATATATATAAATACCTGGTTAAATAAAGAGTTAGGGTTATATATATAAATACCTGGTTAAATAAAGGGTTATATATATAAATACCTGGTTAAATAAAGGGTTAGTTCTAAATATATATAAATACCTGAGTTAAATAAAGAGTTATATATATAAATACCTGGTTAAATAAAGGGTTAGGGTCATATTTATAAATACCTGGTTAAATAAAGGGTTAGGGTTATATATATAAATACCTGGTTAAATAAAGAGTTAGGGTTATATATATAAATACCTGGTTAAATAAAGGGTTATATATATAAATACCTGGTAAATGTATCCACTCTAGTTCTAAATGTGTCTCCTGCCATATAAACACGTTGTATGAGAATATATAATATATATATATATATATATCTATATATATATATACAACGCAAATAGCGGCAAAAGAGCTGAGCACAGAACTAAAGATATACTGCAGCAGGTAACGTTTATTAAAAACACTACATCAAACTAAAGATATACTGCAGCAGGTAACGTTTATTAATAAACACTACATCAAACTAAAGATATACTGCAGCAGGTAACGTTTATTAAAAACACTACATCAAACTAAAGATATACTGCAGCAGGTAACGTTTATTAAAAACACTACATCAAACTAAAGATATACTGCAGCAGGTAACGTTTATTAAAAACACTACATCAAACTAAAGATATACTGCAGGAGGTAACGTTTATTAAAAACACTACATCAAACTAAAGATATACTGCAGCAGGTAACGTTTATTAATAAACACTACATCAAACTAAAGATATACTGCAGGAGGTAACGTTTATTAAACACTACATCAAACTAAAGATATACTGCAGGAGGTAACGTTTATTAATAAACACTACATCAAACTAAAGATATACTGCTGGAGGTAACGTTTATTAAACACTACATCAAACTAAAGATATACTGCTGGAGGTAACGTTTATTAAACACTACATCAAACTAAAGATATACTGCAGCAGGTAACGTTTATTAAACACTACATCAAACTAAAGATATACTGCAGGAGGTAACGTTTATTAAACACTACATCAAACTAAAGATATACTGCAGGAGGTAACGTTTATTAATAAACACTACATCAAACTAAAGATATACTGCAGCAGGTAACGTTTATTAAACACTACATCAAACTAAAGATATACTGCAGGAGGTAACGTTTATTAATAAACACTACATCAAACTAAAGATATACTGCAGGAGGTAACGTTTATTAAACACTACATCAAACTAAAGATATACTGCAGCAGGTAACGTTTATTAAACACTACATCAAACTAAAGATATACTGCAGGAGGTAACGTTTATTAATAAACACTACATCAAACTAAAGATATACTGCAGGAGGTAACGTTTATTAAACACTACATCAAACTAAAGATATACTGCAGCAGGTAACGTTTATTAAAGACTACATCAAACTAAAGATATACTGCAGGAGGTAACGTTTATTAAACACTACATCAAACTAAAGATATACTGCAGGAGGTAACGTTTATTAATAAACACTACATCAAACTACACCCACCGCGGTCTGTTGGCAAAACTATGTGGAGGTATGTGATCAGAGCATGACAGTGTACTGTTTCACACCAAGGCTTGGTGGTTATCGAGGCTTGGTGGTTATCGAGGCTTGGTGGTTATCGAGGCTTGGTGGTTATAGAGGCTTGGTGGTTATCTTGAGGCTTGGTGGTTATCTTGAGTGGTTATCTTGGTGGTTATAGAGGCTTGAGGGCTTGGTGGTTATCGAGGCTTGGTGGTGATAGAGGCTTGGTGGTTATCGAGGCTTGGTGGTTATCGAGGCTTGGTGGTTATCGAAGAGGAGTGGTGGAAATTGAGAGACAATGGATTTGAAAAAAAGCCCAGACGTTCTGTGTAATGTAAAGAACATAGTAGAAACCAACATCAGTAAGTGTCCCACACCAGACGTCCAATGCTTAGAACAGCACTTTGGAACGTCCCTACTTCTCAATCCCATTGACTGTGATCCTGGCTCAGTTAACATGCCGGTAGATGAAATCAAACAGCTGACTGAGCTGTCATGTGACCAAATTAGTTTTGGTTCCTGACACAAAGGGGGTAACCTGCCTCTGTCTGAGAATTAATGCCAGGTTCAAAACAATCGGGAACTAAAAAATCTCAGCGCTCAAGACAACTGGGAACTCGGAAAGAAACAAGATCCAACTAGGAAAAATATTTTTCAACGGTCATCCAACTTGGAAGTCCAACTCGGGAACTCAGACGTCTTTCTAGAGCTACGAATCCGAGTTCCCTCTTGTCTTGAAAGCACCATAAAACTCATGGTAGGCTATACCCTTCGTCAGCTCATATCTGTGTGAAGCTGGATTTAGTGCTCTCGTCTGCATTAAAACCAAATATCGATCCAGGCTGGATGTGACAGCAGCGATGCGGTGCGTACTGTCAACCACACCCCCTGACTTTGAGAAGCTTAGACGTGACATGCATCAAGCATACCCATCTCATTACTGGTGGTAAAATGAGACTAATTTGCAATTGACTGTCAAACATTAAAAGTGTGTGATCGTGAGTTGAGAAGACAATCAGAAATACTGTTAGAATGTTTTCTATTGATAGCCATAGACCTAATTAAAAAGTAAACATTGACTGGTAATTACATTTTTATATATATATATATATATATATATATATATATATATATATACTTTTTTTGACGGTAGATCAGTTTTAATATTGCAGTTAGATTGTAGCTTCCATCAATGTAATGTCTGCATCATTTCCAATCCCCCATATAAGCTTTTAAATAAATATATATATATATATATATATATATATATATATATATATATATGTACATGGTTCGGTAGATTACTTTCTCTATGAAATCCATAACAGTTATTAGATGCCTGTCTGAAATTGTAATCAGTAATGTAACTTTTGGATTACATCATCTGATTACATTCCATTACTCAGTGGTGTATAGTACCTAACTAAAAAAATACTTTCAAGTACTACTTAAGTACTTTTCGGGGGCATCTGTACTTTACTTTACTATTTATATTTTTGGCAACTTTTACTTTTACTTCACTACATTCATTAAGAAAATATTGTACTTTTTACTCTGTACATTTTCCTTGACACCCAAAAGTACTTGTTACATTTTGAATTCTTAGCAGGACATGAAAATGGTCAAATTCAAGTGCTTATCAACCAAACATCCCTGCTAATCCCTACTGCCTCTGATCTGTCCGATTCACTAAACACACATGCTTAGTTTGTTAGTTATGTTTTAATGTTGGAGTGTGCCCGTGGCTTTCTGGAAAAAAACAACAACAAGAAAATTGCCATCAAGGAATTTGAAATAATTTATACTTATACTTTTGATACATAAGTATATTTTAAACCAAATACTTTTAGACTTTTACTCAAGTAGTATTTTACTGGGTGACTTTCAATTGAGTCATTTTCTATTACATTGCTTTTACTCAAGTATGACAGTTGGGTACTTGTTCCACCTCTGCCGTTACTTTTAGATTACTTTCCCCTAAAGGAGCATTAGAAGAAAACAAAAAAAGTACGTTACCAATTGAACGACATCGATTGATAAATCAGTATTTACAAAGCTGGCCATATACGGATGTAAAATGTTACATTATGGGTCGGTTAGGCTTCTTCTAACCCAGCTTTCTACTACATATACTAATATGCTTAAGTTTCAGTTTTATAAACTTCAGAGTGTTTTCGATCCACACATACTAATCATATGCGTATACTATATTCCTGGCATGAGTAGCAGGACATTGAAATTTTGCACGCTTTTTATCAAAAAGTTGAAAAAAAGGCACTCTAACTACTAAGTTAACAGATGTTAATGCCAGTGTAGCGAAATGCTTGTGCTTCTAGTTCTGACAATGCAGTAATAACCAACAAGTAATCTAACTAACAATTCCAAAACTACTGTCTTATACACAGTGTAAGGGGATAAAGAATATGTACATAAGGATATCTAAATGAGTGATGGTACAGAACGGCATAGGCAAGATGCAGTAGATGGTATCGAGTACAGTATATACATATGAGATGAGTAATGTAGGGTATGTAAACAAAGTAGCATGGTTTAAAGTGGCTAGTGATACATGTATTACATAAAGATGCAGTAGATGATAGAGTACACTATATACATATACATATGAGATGAATAATGTAGGTTATGCAAACATTATATTAAGTAGCATTGTTTAAAGTGGCTAGTAATATGTTTTACATCAATTTCCATCAATTCCCATTATTGCAGTGGCTGGAGTTGAGTCAGTGTCACCCAGAGTTACCGAGAGGAGGAGGAGTTCATTAGAGTTAACTGCACCTCAGATTGCAGCCCAAATAAATGCTTCACAGAGTTGAAGTAACAGACACATCTCAACATCAACTGTTTAGAGGAGACTGCATGAATCAGGCCTTCATGGTCAAATTTCTGCTAAGAAACAACTACTAAAGGACAACAATAAGAAGAAGAGACTTGCTTGGGCCAAGAAGCCAAACCCTCCAAACTCGTCATCAAGCTCCGCCCTGTGCCCAAGGTCTGAACCCTGCCCTGTGCAACTGGGTCCTGGACTTCCTGACGGGCCGCCTCCAGGTGGTGAGGATAGGTAACAACATCTCCACCCCGCTGATCCTCAACACTGGGGCCCCACAAGGGTGCGTTCTGAGCCCTCTCCTGTACTCCCTGTTCACCCACGACTGCGTGGCCACGCACGCCTCCAACTCAATCATCAAGTTTGCGGATGACACAACAGTGGTAGGCTTGATTACCAACAACGACGAGACGGCCTACAGTGAGGAGGTGAGGGCCCTCGGAGTGTGGTGTCAGGAAAATAACCTCACACTCAACATCAACAAAACTTAGGAGATGATTGTGGACTTCAGGAAACAGCAGAGGGAACACCCCCCTATCCACATCGATGGAACAGTAGTGGAGAGGGTAGCAAGTTTTAAGTTCCTCGGCATACACATCACAGACAAACTGAATTGGTCCACTCACACTGACAGCATCGTGAAGAAGGCGCAGCAGCGCCTCTTCAACCTCAGGAGGCTGAAGAAATTCGGCTTGTCACCAAAAGCACTCACAAACTACTTCAGATGCACAATCGAGAGCATCCTGGCTGGCTGCATCACCGCCTGGTACGGCAACTGCTCCGCCCACAACCGTAAGGCTCTCCAGAGGGTAGTGAGGTCTGCACAACGCATCACCGGGGGCAAACTACCTGCCCTCCAGGACACCTACACCACCCGATGTTACAGGAAGGCCATAAAGATCATCAAGGACAACAACCACCCGAGCCACTGCCTGTTCACCCCGCTGTCATCCAGAAGGCGAGGTCAGTACAGGTGCATCAAAGCTGGGACCGAGAGACTGAAAAACAGCTTCTATCTCAAGGCCATCAGACTGTTGAACAGCCACCACTAACATTGAGTGGCTGCTGCCAACACACTGCCAACACACTGACACTGACACTGACTCAACTCCAGCCACTGCAATAATGGGAATTGATGGGAAATGATGTAAAATATATCACTAGCCACTTTAAACAATGCTACCTAATATAATGTTACTTACCCTACATTATTCATCTCATATGCATACGTATATACTGTACTCTATATCATCTACTGCATCCTTATGTAATACATGTATCACTAGCCACTTTAAACCATGCTACTTTGTTTACATACCCTACATTACTCATCTCTGCTAACCATGTGTATGTGACAAATAAAATTTGATTTGATTTGACAAGCTAGTGATAGGGGTTGCAACAATTTTTATTGGATAGTTTTATGAAGAGACGGTCCAGATTGTCTAGCCCGGCTGATTTGTAGGGATCCAGATTTTGCAGCTCTTTCAGAACATCAGCTATCTGAATTTGGGTGAAGGAGAAGTGGGGGAGGTTTGGGCGAGTTGCTGTGGGGAGTGCAGGGCTGTTGACCGGGGTAGGGGTAGCCAGGTGGAAAGCATGGCCAGCCGTAGAAAAATGCTTATTGAAATGATCAATTATCTCAGTTTTATCGGTGGTGACAGTGTTTCCTAGACTAGTCTAGTTGGGGCTGAAGGACAATGTGAAAGGCTGTTGTTATAGTCTAGTTGGAGCTGAAGGACAATGTGAAAGGCTGTTGTTATAGTCTAGTTGGAGCTGAAGGACAATGTGAAAGGCTGTTGTTATAGTCTAGTTGGGGCTGAAGGACAATGTGAAAGGCTGTTGTTATAGTCTAGTTGGAGCTAAAGGACAATGTGAAAGGCTGTTGTTATAGTCTATTTGGAGCTGAAGGACAATGTGAAAGGCTGTTGTCATAGTCTAGTTGGAGCTGAAGGACAATGTGAAAGGCTGTTGTTATAGTCTAGATGGAGCTGAAGGACAATGTGAAAGGCTGTTGTTATAGTCTAGTTGGAGCTGAAGGACAATGTGAAAGGCTGTTGTTATAGTCTAGTTGGAGCTGAAGGACAATGTGAAAGGCTGTTGTTATAGTCTAGTTGGAGCTGAAGGACAATGTGAAAGGCTGTTGTTATAGTCTAGTTGGAGCTGAAGGACAATGTGAAAGGCTGTTGTTATAGTCTAGTTGGAGCTGAAGGACAATGTGAAAGGCTGTTGTTATAGTCTAGTTGGAGCTGAAGGACAATGTGAAAGGCTGTTGTTATAGTCTAGTTGGAGCTGAAGGACAATGTGAAAGGCTGTTGTTATAGTCTAGTTTGGAGCTGAAGGACAATGTGAAAGGCTGTTGTTATAGTCTAGTTGGAGCTGAAGGACAATGTGAAAGGCTGTTGTTATAGTCTAGTTGGAGCTGAAGGACAATGTGAAAGGCTGTTGTTATAGTCTAGTTGGAGCTGAAGGACAATGTGAAAGGCTGTTGTTATAGTCTAGTTGGAGCTGAAGGACAATGTGAAAAGTTCATTTGAACGGTTATTGATTCCTTTCTCCCTTGGCTGGAAAATGATTTCTCTCTGCTCGGGTCCTCAACACTGGATGAACCCTGCTGTCACTCCACACTGACAGAGAGAGAGAGAAAGAGAGAGAGAGAGAGAGAGAGAGAGAGAGGGAAGAGAGAGAGAGAGAAAGAGAGAGAGAGAGAGGGAAAGAGAGAGAGAGAGAAGAGAGAGAGAGAGAGAGAGAGAGAGAGAGAGAGAGAGAGAGAGAGAATGAGAGAGTGTGAAAGAGAGAGAGAGAGAGAGAGAGAGAAAGAGAAAAGAGAGCCCTATAGAGCCCCAGGACAGAAACACATTTAGACACAACCAAATTATGAGAAAGCAAAAAGATAACTATTTGACACTGGAAAGAATCAACCAAAAAACGGAGAAAATGAGAAATTGACATGGCATATTTTCCCTGCTTATTTATTACATTTTTTTCTCATTTTTCTTTGAGATTATATTCAGCATTCCTTTCTTGTTTTTCACTTAGCAGCAGTATTTTATCCCAAAGCAGCACAATCATATCAGATGGGCCAGCGTCCTCTCAGAATAAGTGCTGCCAATTGAATTAGACATTTCAAAGACAAAAAATGCAGACACATAAATCTCTGTAAAATCATAATACTGATGTAATAGTGAACTAGAAAAGTTATTTTCATCCTACAGAGCAAAATGTGACAGTTGAGTGGTTGAATGTGTTTTTAAATGTTTACCTTTCATTATCCCTCTGTTTGTTTCTCTCAATCCCAATACCGCCTAACTAGTTAACATTATCCTTATCCCTCTGTTTGTTTCTCTCAATCCCAATACCGCCTAACTAGTTAACATTATCCTTATCCCTCTGTTTGTTTCTCTCAATCCCAATACCGCCTAACTAGTTAACATTATCCTTATCCCTCTGTTTGTTTCTCTCAATCCCAATACACCCTAACTAGTTAACATTATCCTTATCCCTCTGTTTGTTTCTCTCAATCCCAATACATCCTAACTAGTTAACATTATCCTTATCCCTCTGTTTGTTTCTCTCAATCCCAATACACCCTAACTAGTTAACATTACCCTTATCCCTCTGTTTGTTTCTCTCAATCCCAATACATCCTAACTAGTTAACATTATCCTTATCCCTCTGTTTGTTTCTCTCAATCCCAATACACCCTAACTAGTTAACATTATCCTTATCCCTCTGTTTGTTTCTCTCAATCCCAATACATCCTAACTAGTTAACATTATTCCACTAGCTAGTCATGTATAGTGGCTTGACATCTTTACACTGTAGGAGTTGTAATTTGTGTTGTTTAATGGTTTAGGGACTCCTGAGCAAACCAGCTAAACCAGAGAATTGGGAATTTACCATATTTGACAGGGAATTTACCACATAACAGCCTTTTTCGGCAGTTGAATGCAAAAACAAAGCACTATTTATAAAAAGTGATTACTTCTGCCAGTACAGGCATTGTGAAAAACACATGACTATTCATTATTTTGACACCGCACTCCAAAAACAAGTCCTGCAGGCTCTAGGTTAGTCTCATCTGGATGACTGTCCATTTGTGTGGTCGAGACCTGGCCCAGACCAGAACAGTCTAAAGTATGAGTGACCTGGCCCAGAACAGATATATAGTCTAAAGTATGAGTGACCTGGCCCAGAACAGATATGTAGTCTAAAGTATGAGTGAGCTGGCCCAGAACAGATATGTAGTCTAAAGTATGAGTGACCTGGCCCAGAACAGATATATAGTCTAAAGTATGAGTGACCTGGCCCAGAACAGATATGTAGTCTAAAGTATGAGTGAGCTGGCCCAGAACAGATATGTAGTCTAAAGTATGAGTGACCTGGCCCAGAACAGATGTGTAGTCTAAAGTATGAGAGACCTGGCCCAGAACAGATATGTAGTCTAAAGTATGAGTGACCTGGCCCAGAACAGATATGTAGTCTAAAGTATGAGTGACCTGGCCCAGAACAGATGTGTAGTCTAAAGTATGAGAGACCTGGCCCAGAACAGATGTGTAGTCTAAAGTATGAGTGCCGTTTTTTAAATGTCCTCGACAGACTGTTAATGTTCTGTATAATGTTTCATGTTTTGTGTTTTGTGTAGACCCGAGGAAGAGTAGCTTCCCGAGGAAGAGTAGCTTCCCGAGGAAGAGTAGCATCACGAGGAAGAGTAGCTTCCCGAGGAAGAGTAGCTTCCCGAGGAAGAGTAGCTACTGCTTTTTAAAACACCTAAAGGGCATCATAATAAAATACCAAATTGATTGTGTGAGTTGATGCACCAGTTAGTGATCTTTCCACGAGTTGCTCTGCTTTTTAGGGACACTCCCCCACTGAGAGGAACAAGGGGCTAAGGGGGAATTGGGTTTGTGCCTCAGTTTCTCAATTGCTCTCTCTCTCTCTCTCTCTCCCTCTCTCTCTCTCTCAATTCAAATGCTTTATTTGCAAGGGAAACATATGTTTTAATTGCCAAAGCAAGTGGAATAGATCATACACAATAATAATAATACAAATTAGACTCACTGAAGTTCCAAAAGAATAAAGGTGTTTCACGTGTATTTCATAATATGTCGAGAGAGAGAGACAGAGAGAGAGAGAGACAGAGAGAGAGAGAGAGACAGAGAGAGAGAGACAGAGAGATGTGTAATGTTTACTGTTAATTTTTATTGTTTATTTCACTTTTGTATAATATCTACCTGTACCTTGAATTGAATTGAGAGAGAGAGATGATATGCAAATAGTTCAAGTTAAATTGTATTTACAGTGGTGTTTGTTCTTCACTGGTTGCCCTTTTCTCGTGGCAACAGGTCACAATTCTTGTTGCTGTGATGCACACTGTGGTATTTCACCCAATAGATATGGGAGTTTATCAATATTAGATTTAAAAATATATATTTGTGGGTCTGTGTCATCTGAGTGAAATATGTGTCTCTAATATGGTCATACACACATTTGGCAGGAGGTTATGAAGTGCAGCTCAGTTGCCACCTCATTTTGTGGGCAGTGAGAACATAGCATGTCTTCCCTTTAGAGCCTGGTCTGCCTATGGCCACATCTCTCAATAGCAAGGCTATGCTCATTGAGTCTGTACATAGTCAAAGCTTTCCTTAGGTTTTGGGTCAGTCACAGTGGTCAGCTATTCTGCCACTATGTCCTCGCTACTCAGTTTTTTTGTTAATTCTTTCCAATGTGTCAAGTAATTGGGGCAGGGTAGCCTAGTGGTTAGAGTGTTGGACTAGTAACCGAAAGATTGCAAGTTCAAATCCGCAAGCTGACAAGGTACAAATCTGTCGTTCTTTCCCTGAACAGGCAGTTAACCCACTGTTCCTAGGCTGTCATTGAAAATAAGAATTTGTTCTTAACTGACTTGCCTAGTAAAATAAAAAATGATCTTTATGTTTTCTCATTATTTGGTTGGGTCTATTTGCGTTTCTGTCTGTGGGGTCTGTTTGTGTTTGTGAACAGAGCCCCAGGACCAGCTTGCTTAGGGGACTCTTCTCCAGGTTTATCTGTCTGTAAATGATTGCTTTGATATGGAAGGTTTGGGAATCGCTTCCTTTTAGGTGGTTGTAGAATATAACGGCTCATTTCTGGATTTTGATAATTAGCAGGTATCGGCCTAATTCTGCTCTGCATGCATTATTTGGTGTTCTACGTTGTACACAGAGGATATTTTTGCAGAAGTCTACATGCAGAGTCTCAATTTGGTGTTTGTCCCATTTTGTGAATTCTTGGTTGGTGAGCGGACCCCAGACCTCACAACCATAAAGGGCAATGGGCTCTATAACTGATTCCAGTATTTAAGTATGTTGAATTTGATGTTCCTTTTGAGGGCATAGAATGCCCTTCTTGCCTTGTCTCTCAGATCGTTCACAGCTTTGTGGAAGTTACCTGTGGTACTGATGTTCAGGCCGAGGTATGTAGTTACCTGTGGTACTGATGTTCAGGCCGAGGTTTGTAGTTACCTGTGGTACTGATGTTTAGGCTGAGGTAAGTATAGTTACCTGTGGTACTGATGTTTAGGCTGAGGTATGTATAGTTACCTGTGGTACTGATGTTCAGGCTGAGGTATGTATAGTTACCTGTGGTACTGATGTTTAGGCTGAGGTATGTAGTTACCTGTGGTACTGATGTTCAGGCCGAGGTTTGTAGTTACCTGTGGTACTGATGTTTAGGCTGAGGTAAGTATAGTTACCTGTGGTACTGATGTTTAGGCTGAGGTATGTATAGTTACCTGTGGTACTGATGTTCAGGCTGAGGTATGTATAGTTACCTGTGGAGCTGATGATAGTTGTATAGTTTTTTTGTGGGCTCTATGGCAACGGTTTCTAGATGGAATTTGTATTTGTTGTCCTGGCGACTGGACCTTTTTCGAACACCATTATTTTGGTCTATTTTGATTTACTGTCTCTATCTCTCTCTGTCTCACTGTCTTATGTTTTGCATCGCTTCTGCTCAGCATTTCTCTGATTTTCTCTCTCTCTCCTTTCTGCTACTCATTTGCTCACACGACTTTGATCCTTCACCCTCTCTCTCTCCACCGCGTCGTTCTCTTTCTCTCCACCCCCTCTCTCCCTTCCTCTCCCCGTCTCTCTCTCCACCCCCTCTCTCTCCACCCCCTCTCTCCCTTCCTCTCCCGTCTCTCTCTCCACCCCTCTCTCTCTCCACCCCGTCTCTCCCTTCCTCTCCCCGTCTCTCTCTCCACCCCCTCTCTCTCCACCCCCTCTCTCCCTTCCTCTCTCCGTCTCTCTCTCCACCCCCTCTCTCTCCACCCCCTCTCTCCCTTCCTCTCCCCGTCTCTCTCTCCACCCCCTCTCTCTCCACCCCCTCTCTCCTTCCTCTCCCGTCTCTCTCTCCACCCCTCTCTCTCTCCACCCCGTCTCTCCCTTCCTCTTCTGTCTCTCTCTCCACCCCTCTCTCTCCACCCCGTCTCTCCTTCCTCTCCCCGTCTCCCCTCTCCACCCCTCTCTCTCTCCACCCCTCTCTCCTTCCTCTCCCCCTCTCTCTCTCCACCCCTCTCTCTCTCCACCCCTCTCTCTCCTTCCTCTCCGTCTCTCTCTCCACCCCTCTCTCTCTCCACCCCTCTCTCTCTCACCCCTCTCTCTCTCCACCCCTCTCTCTCTCCACCCCTCTCTCTCCTTCCTCTCCGTCTCTCTCTCCACCCCTCTCTCTCCCCCGTTCCTCTCCTCGTCTCTCTCTCCACCCCTCTCTCTCTCCACCCCTCTCTCTCCCACCCCTCTCTCTCTCCACCCCCTCTCTCTCCACCCCGTCTCTCCCTTCCTCTTCTGTCTCTCTCTCCACCCCCTCTCTCTCCACCCCTCTCTCCCTTCCTCTCCCCGTCTCTCTCTCCACCCCCTCTCTCTCCACCCCCTCTCTCCCTTCCTCTCCCCACCCCGTCTCTCTCTCCACCCCTCTCTCTCTCCACCCCTCTCTCTCTCCACCCCTCTCTCTCTCACCCCTCTCTCTCTCCACCCCTCTCCCGTCTCCCTTCCTCTCCCGTCTCTCTCTCCACCCCTCTCTCCCTTCCTCTCCCGTCTCTCTCTCCACCCCTCTCTCTCTCCACCCCTCTCTCTCTCCACCCCTCTCTC
Organism: Oncorhynchus tshawytscha; assembly: GCF_018296145.1. Taxonomy (NCBI): domain Eukaryota; kingdom Metazoa; phylum Chordata; class Actinopteri; order Salmoniformes; family Salmonidae; genus Oncorhynchus; species Oncorhynchus tshawytscha. The sequence continues at coordinate 37,056,034 of NC_056459.1, forward strand.
TCTCCACCCCCTCTCTCTCCACCCCGTCTCTCCCTTCCTCTTCTGTCTCTCTCTCCACCCCCCCGTCTCTCTCTCCACCCCTCTCTCCCCCTCTCCCCCCCGTCTCTCTCTCCACCCTTCTCTCTCTCTCCACCCCTCTCTCTCCTTCCTCCCGTCTCTCTCTCCACCCCTCTCTCTCTCCACCCCCTCTCTCCCTTCCTCTCCCACTCTCTCTCCACCCCTCTCTCTCTCTCCACCCCTCTCTCCACCTCTCCACCCCCTCTCTCTCCACCCCCTCTCTCTCCACCCCCTCTCTCCCTTCCTCTCCCCACTCTCTCTCCACCCCCTCTCCCTTCCTCTCCCGTCTCTCTCTCCACCCCTCTCTCTCTCCACCCCGTCTCTCTCTCCACCCCTCTCTCCCTTCCTCTCCCCCGTCTCTCTCTCCACCCCCCTCTCTCTCCACCCCCTCTCTCCCTTCCTCTCCCGTCTCTCTCTCCACCCCTCTCTCTCTCCACCCCTCTCTCTCCACCCCTCTCTCTCTCCACCCCTCTCTCTCTCCACCCCTCTCTCTCCCACCCCCTCTCTCTCCCCCCTCTCTCCTTCCTCTCCCGTCTCTCTCTCCACCCCTCTCTCTCTCCACCCGTCTCTCCCTTCCTCTCCCCTCTCTCCACCCCTCTCTCTCCACCCCTCTCTCTCCACCCCGTCTCTCCCTTCCTCTCCCACCCTCTCTCTCCACCCCCCTCTCTCTCTCCACCCCTCTCTCTCCACCCCTCTCTCTCTCCACCCCGTCTCTCCCTTCCTCTCCCGTCTCTCTCTCCACCCCGTCTCTCCCTTCCTCTTCTCGTCTCTCTCTCCACCCCCTTAAGTATGTTGAATTTGATGTTCCTTTTTGATGCATAGAATGCCCTTCTTGCCTTGTCTCTCAGATCATTCACAGCTTTGTGGAAGTTACCTGCGCCGGTGTTTAGGCCAAGGTATGTATAGTTATTTTGTGTGCTCAAGGGCAATGGTGTCTTGATGGAATTTGTAATTGTGGTCCTGGCAATTGGTCCTTTTTTGGAACACCATTATCTTTGTCTTACTGAGATTGACTGTCAGGGCCCAGGTCTGGCAGAATCAGTGCAGAAGATCTAAATGCTGCTGTAGGCCCTCCTTGGTTGGGGACAGAAGCACCAGATAATCAGCAAACAGCAGACATTTGACTTCAGATTCTAGTAGGGTGAGGCCGGGTGCTGCAGATTGATCTAGTACCCTCGCCAATTTGTTGATATATATGTTGAAGAGGGTGGGGCTTAAGCTGCATCCCTGTTTCACCCCCTGTGGAAACAAATGTTTGAAAATTGGCAGAAAACACACTTGTTGTTTGTGTACATAGATTTTATAGTGTTGAACGTTTTCCCCAACACCACTTTCCATCAATTTGTATAGCAGACCCTCATATCAACAAAGCTTGAAAAGACTTTCCTTTGGTTTTTTAGTTTGTTTGTCAATTAGGGTGTGAATACGTGGTTTGTTGTACAGTAATTTGGTAAAAAGACAATTTGACATTTGCTCAGTACATTGTTTTCACTGAGGAAATGTAAGAGACGCGAGCGTCCCACCTGGCCAACATCCAGAGAAATTGCTGAGCGCCAAATTCAAAAACAGAAAAACTCATTTAAAAAATTCAGAAAACATATAAATGTTATACATAGGTTTAACCTTTTGTAACTATATCCAGTTGAAGTCAGAAATAGTTTTTGTTGGAGTCATTAAAACTTGGTTTTTGGGACATCTACTTTCTGCTTGACACATGTAGTTTTTCCAACAATTGTTTACAGACAGATTATTTCCCTTATAATTCACTGTATCACAATTCCAGTGGGTCAGAAGTTTACATGCACTAAGTTGACTGTGCTCTTAAAGAGCTTGGAAATAAATTCCAGAAAACGATGTCATGGCTTTAGAAGCTTCCGATAGGCTAATTGACATCATTTGAGTCAAATGGAGATGTACCTGTGGATGTATTTCAAGTCCTACCTTCAAACTCAGTGCCTCTTTGCTTGGCATCATGGGAAAATCAAAAGAAATCAGCCAAGACCTCGGAAAACAAATGGTAGACCTCCACAAGTCTGGTTCATCATTGGGAGAAATTTCCAAACGCCTGAAGGTACCATGTTCATATGTACAAACAATAGTACACAAGTATAAACACCATGGGACCACGCAGCCGTCCTACCGCTCAGGAAGGAGACACTTTCTGTCTCGTAGAGATGAATGTACTTTGGTGGGAAAAGTGCAAATCAATCCCAGAACAACAGCAAATGACCTTGTGAAGATGCTGGAGGAAACAGGTACAAAAGTATCTATATCCACAGTAAAACAAAAATGTTTTATTTAACTAGACAAGTCAGTTAGGAACAAATTCTTATTTTCAATGACGGCCTAGGAACAGGGTTAACTGTCTGTTCAGGGGCAGAACGACAGATTTGTACCTTGTCAGCTCGGGGGTTTGAACTTGCAACCTTCCGGTTACTAGTCGAACACTCTAACCACTAGGCTACCCTGCCGCTCTCTGTCTCTCTCTCTCTGTGTGTGTCTCTCTCTATGTCTCTCTCTCTGTGTCTCTCTCTCTGTGTCTCTCTCTCTGTGTCTCTCTCTCTGTGTCTCTCTCTCTGTGTCTCTCTCTCTGTGTCTCTCTCTCTGTGTCTCTCTCTCTCTCTGTGTGTGAGTCCTGTATCGACATAACCTGAAAGGCCGCTCAGCAAGGAAGAAGCCACTGCTCCAAAACCGCCATAAAAAAAGCCAGATTACGGTTTGCAACTGCACATGGGGACAAAGATCGTACTTTTGGAGAAATGTCCTCTGGTCTGATGAAACAAAAATTGAACTGTTTGGCCATAATGACCATGGTTATGTTTAGAGAAAAAAGGGGGAGGTTTGCAAGCCGAAGAACACCATCCCAACCGTGAAGCACGGGGGTGGCAGCATCATGTTGTGGGGGTGCTTTGCTGCAAGAGGGACTGGTGCACTTCACAAAATAGATGACATCATGTGGGAGGAAAATTATGTGGATGTATTGAAGCAACATCTCAAGACATCTGTCAGGAAGTTAAAGCTTGGTCACAAATGGGTCTTCCAAATGGACAATGACCTCAAGCATACTTCCAAAGTTGTGGCAAAATGGCTTATGGGCAACAAAGTCAAGGTTTTAGAGTGACCATCAGAAAGCCCTGACCTCAATCCTATAGAATATTTATGGGTAGAACTGAAAAAGTGTGTATGAGCAAGGAAGCCTACAAACCTGACTCAGTTACACCAGCTCTGTCAGGTTTAATGGGCCAAAATTCACCCAACTTATTGTGGGAAGCTTGTGGAAGGCTAAACGAAACGTTTGACCCAAATTAAACAATTTAAAGGCAATGCTACCAAATACTAAGTGAGTGTATGTAAACTTCTGAACCCTGGGAATGTGATGACAGAAATTAATGAGGAAATAAATAATTCTCTCAAATATTATTCTAACATTTCACATTCTTAAAATGGTGATTCTAACTGACCCATAACAGGGTGTTTTCCTCTGATTAAATGTCAGGAATTGTGAAAAACTGAGTTTAACCTCTCCTTGCGACGAGCAAACCCGTTTCCGGGAGCGTAATCATCGCCTCAAATGCATTAGCATAACGCAGCGGACATAAATACCCCTAGAGACAAAAAATCACAAATGAAATGAAATAAATATATTTAAACGCTTAGCCTTTTGTTAATCACACTGTCATCTCAGATTTTCAAAATATGCGTTACAGCCAACGCTAGACAAGCATTTGTGTAAGTTTATCATGGCATAATGCTATGCTAGGCTCTGCTGGAAGCAGGCAACATTTTCACGAAAATAAGAAAAGCAACCAAATTAAATCGTTTACCTTTGAAGAACTTCAGATGCTTTCACTCAGGAGACTCCCAGTTAGATAGCAAATGTTCCTTTTTTCCAAAAATATTAGTTTTGTCGGCGAAAAAGCTCTCGTTTCTTCATCATGTTTGGCTGAGAAATCGACCGAAAAATGCTGCAACTATAAACGCCAAACTTTTTTTTTTAAATGTCTCTCTCTGTGTGTGTGTCTCTCTCGCTCTCTCTCTCTCTTTCTCTGTCTCTCTCTCTCTCTGTGTCTCTGTCTCTCCCTGTCTCTCTCTCTCTCTCTCTCTCTGTGTCTCTCTCGCTGTGTGTCTCTCTCTCTCTCTATGTGTGTGTGTCTCTCTCTCTGTGTGTGTCTCTCTCTTTCTGTCTCCCTCTCTCTCTCTCTCACTCTCTCTCTCTCTGTCTCTCTCTCTCTGTGTGTCTCTGTCTCTCTCTCCCTGTGTCTGTCTCTCTCTCTCTCCCTGTGTGTGTCTCTCTCTCTCTCTCTCTTTCTCTCTCATATTAATGTCGGCCAGTCAGACATGGTGCTAGTACACAGATTAGGAAGGTAATTAACCTTTTAAGAAAGGAATACTGGCCCTGCATTAACTATTTACACCACTGCTACTGCAAACACTCACTCCTCTCCTCCTCTAATCTCCTCTCCTCCTTCTCTAATCTCCTCTCCTCCTCCTCTAATCTCCTCTCCTCTGCTCCGCAGCCAGTCTCTGTTGCTATGCTTCTCCCTCTCTCCATCCTGCATCCTTCGCCTGAAACATCACCCCTTTCTCTCTGACGAAGGGATGAGGATGGAGAAGATCATTTTTGTTTCACGGATCCTAGCATTCCCCTCCAGCATTCCCGCATAGACGCTTGATAAATACTGGTCAAATGTTATTGTTGCTTGACTGACGTCGTGGAAGGTGTGATTGATAGTTCAGCAGACAGAGGTAGTTTGCATCCCAAATGGCACAACCTTTGACCTTTTTACAGGGTAATAAACTAAACACACAATAGAATGCAGCCATATATTCAGACCCCTTGACTTTTCCCACATTTTGTTACAGCCTTATTTGATTGATTTGATTTTTTTTTTAACTTATCAATCTACACACAATACCCCATCATGACATGTTTTTAGACATTTTTAGACATTTATTCAAACGTATTAAATATAAAAAAACATAAATATAATATTTACATAAGTATTCAGACCCTTTACTAAGTACTTTGTTGAATCACCTTTGGCAGCGATTACATCCACAAATCTTCTTGGGTATGATGCTACAAGCTTGGTATTTGGGGAATTTCTCAGCAGATCCTCTCCAGCTCTGTCAGGTTGGACGGGGAGCATCACTGCACAGCTATTTTCAGGTCTCTCCAGAGATGTTCGATCAGATTCAAATCCGGGCTCTGGCTGGGCCACTCAAGAACATATCCCAAAGCCACTCCTGTGTTGTCTTAGCTGTAAGGTAAGCCTTCGCCCCAGTTTGAGATCCTGATAGCTCTGGAGCAGGTTTTCATTAAGGATCTCTCTGTACTTTGCTCCGTTCAGCTTTCCCTTGATCTTGATGTCCCCCAGTCCCTGCCACCACCATGCTTCACCGTAGGGATGCTGCCACCACCATGCGTCACCCCCAGTCCCTGCTGCTGTCAGGCAAAATACTTCAATATTGGTTTCATCTAGATGATCTTTTTTGTCATAGTCTGAGTCCTTTAGGTGCTTTTTGGCAAACACCTTTTACTGACGAGCGGCTTCCGCCTGGCCACTCTATCATAAAGGCCTGATTGGTTGAGTCCTACAGAGATGGTTGTCCTTCTGGAAGATTCTCCCATCTCCACAGAGGAACTCTGGAACTCTGTCAGAGTGATCATTGGGTTCTTGGTCCCTGACCAAGGCCCTTCTCTGCTGATTGCTCAGTTTGGCCGGAAGGCAAGCTCGAGGAAGAGTGTTGTTGGTTCCAAACGTCTTCCATTTAAGAATGATTGAGGCCAGTGTGTTCTTGAGGACCTTCAATGCTACATAAAGGTGTTGGTACCCTTCCCCACATCTGTGCCTGGACACAATTCTGTCTCGGAGTTCCTTTGACCTCATGGCTTGGTTTTGCTCTGTCAACTGTGGGATCTTATATAGACAGGTGTGTGCCTTTCCAAATCATGTCCAATCAATTTAATTTACCACAGGTGAACTACAACCAAGTTGTAGAACAATATCAAGGATGGCCACAGGAAACAGGATGCAGCTGTGCTAAATTGGTGTAAAAAAAAAATATTAAAATGTGTAAAAAAGAAATGCTAAAAATATCTATAGACCTGGTTTTTCTTGATCATTATGAGATATTGTGTGTAGATTGATGGCTTAAAAAAATATACATTTTAGACAGAGGGAGACAGACGGAGACAGAGGGAGACAGACGGAGACTGAGGGAGACAGACGGAGACAGGCGGAGATAGAGGGAGAGAGAGGGAGACAGAGGGAGACAGAGGGAAACATAAACAGAAAGAGGGAGACAGAGGGAGACAGAGGGAGACAGACAGAGACAGAGGGAGACAGAGGGAGACAGAGAGAGAGGGAGGCAGAGGGAGACAGAGGGAGACAGACAGAGACAGAAATAGGGAGACAGAGGGAGACAGAGGGAGACAGGGGGAGACAGAGAGAGACAGAGGGAGACAGAGGGAGACAGAGAGAGACAGAAATAGGGAGACAGAGGGAGACAGAGGGAGACAGAAATAGGGAGACAGGGGGAGACAGACAGAGACAGAGGGAGACAGAGGGAGACAGAGAGAGACAGAAATAGGGAGACAGAGGGAGACAGAGGGAGACAGGGGGAGACAGAGGGAGACAGAGGGAGCCAGAGGGAGGCAGAGAGAGAGAGAGGGAGGCAGAGGGAGACAGGGGGAGACAGAGGGAGGCAGAGGGAGGCAGAGGGAGCCAGAGGGAGGCAGAGAGAGAGAGAGGGAGGCAGAGGGAGACAGGGGAGACAGAGGGAGGCAGAGGGAGGCAGAGGGAGACAGAGAGAGAGAGATGGAGGCAGAGGGAGACAGAGGGAGACAGAGGGAGACAGAGGGAGCCAGAGGGAGGCAGAGAGAGAGAGAGGGAGGCAGAGGGAGACAGGGGGAGACAGAGGGAGGCAGAGGGAGGCAGAGGGAGACAGAGAGAGAGATGGAGGCAGAGGGAGACAGCGGGAGGCAAAGTGAGGCAGAGGGAGGCAGAGGGAGGCAGAGGGAGACAGAGGAAGGCAAATGGAGGCAGAGGGAGGCAGAGGGAGGAAGAAGGAGACAGAGAGAGGCAGAAGGAGACAGAGAGAGAGAGGGAAAGAGAAAGGTGGAAAGGAGTACACTGTATCTCTTTTCAGCTGAAGATAGAGCACAAAGTAATCGACTTCTTGAGTGATTAGTACTCACCCCTTACACCAACAGACACACACACACACACACCCTACACACACACACACATCCTCACACACACATCCTCACACACACACACACACAGCCCCTTCATACACATCCCCACCACACACACACACACACACACACACACACACACACACACACACACACACACACACACACACACACACATCCTCACACATACACACATCCTCACACATACACACAGCCCCTCCACACAAAGCCCCTCCACACAGACACACACAGCCCCTCCACACACAGCCCCTCCACACACACACACCACACACACACACACACACACACACACACACACACACACACACACACACACACACACACATGGCCTCCAAACACACCCTCACACGCACAGGCCCTCCACACACACACACACACACACACATGGCCACTCCAAACACACACATCCTCACACACACACAGCCCCTCCACACAAAGACCCTCCACACATACACACACACATCCTCACACACACATGCCCTCCAAACACACCCTCACACAAACAGCCCCTCCACACACACCACTCCAAACACACACATATTCACACAGCCCCTCCACACAAAGCCCCTCCACACACACACACACACACACACCCACACAGACACACCCTCACACACACACACACACACACACACACACACAGCCCCTCCACACCATTACAGATATCCTGAAGACTGACCTTCAGGACTATGGGTTCTGTCAATTACACCCTCTCCCCTCTCTCAAGCTCTCTCTCTCTCTCTCTCTCTCTCTCTCTCTCTCTCTCTCTGTCGATTCCACTTTTCAAGGGGTGTTACCTCTTAATTAAAATAATTAGCCAATTAATTACAACGCTAGTAAGGTCAGAACCTACCAGACACACAACCAGCACTTAACAAGGGAGCGGATGGGGAGGGAGAGGGTGGGTTGGGTTGGGTTGGGTTGGGGAGTGAAGGGGGAGAGGGCAGGGTGGGGTGGGCTGGGGAGTGAAGGGGGAGAGGATGGGTTGGAGAGTGAGGGAGGGAGGGAGAGGGTGGGTTGAGTTGGGGAGTGAAGGGGGAGAGGATGGGTTGGAGAGTGAGGGAGGGAGGGAGAGGGTGGGTTGGGTTGGGTTGGGGAGTGAAGGGGGAGAGGGCAGGGTGGGGTGGGCTGGGGAGTGAAGGGGGAGAGGATGGGTTGGAGAGTGAGGGAGGGAGGGAGAGGGTGGGTTGGGTTGGGTTGGGGAGTGAAGGGGGAGAGGGCAGGGTGGGGTGGGCTGGGGAGTGAAGGGGGAGAGGATGGGTTGGAGAGTGAGGGAGGGAGGGAGAGGGTGGGTTGGGTTGGGTTGGGGAGTGAAGGGGGAGAGGGCAGGGTGGGGTGGGCTGGGGAGTGAAGGGGGAGAGGATGGGTTGGAGAGTGAGGGAGGGAGGGAGAGGGTGGGTTGGGTTGGGTTGGGGAGTGAAGGGGGAGGGGCAGGGTGGGGGTGGGCTGGGGAGTGAAGGGGGAGAGGATGGGTTGGAGAGTGAGGGAGGGAGGGAGAGGGTGGGTTGGGTTGGGGAGTGAAGGGGGAGAGGGCAGGGTGGGGTGGGTTGGGGAATGAAGGGGGAGAGGATGGGTTGAAGAGTGAGGGAGGGAGGGAGGGAGAGGGTGGGTTGGGTTGGGGAGTGAAGGGGGAGAGGGCAGGGGGTGGGTTGGGGATTGAAGGGGGAGAGGATGGGTTGGGGAGTGAGGGAGGGAGGGAGAGGGTGGGTTGGGTTGGGGAGTGAAGGGGGAGAGGATGGGTTGGGGAGGGAGGGAGGGAGGGAGGGAGGGAGGGAGGGAGGGAGGGAGGGAGGGAGGGAGGGAGGGAGGGAGGGAGGGGGAGGGAGGGAGGGAGGGAGGGAGGGAGGGAGGGGGTGGGTTGGGTTGGGTTGGGGAGTGAAGGGGGAGAGGGAGAGGGCAGGGTAGGATGGGGTTGGGGGATTGCTTGAGGTGAGAGGGAAGAGAGCGGTGAAGGAGGGATGGGTTGGGAAAGGGATAGAGGTAAGGAGGGATGGAGAGATGGAGGGATAGAGGTAAGGAGGGATGGAGGGATGGAGGGATAGAGGTAAGGAGGGATGGAGAGATGGAGGGATAGAAATAAGGAGGGATGGAGGGATGGAGGGAAGGAGGGATGGAGGGATAGGGGTAAGGAGGGATGGAGGGATGGCGGGATGGAGGGATAAAGGTAAGGAGGTAAGGAGGGATGAGGGATAGAGGTAAGGAGGGATGGAGGGATAGAGGCATGGGGTAGAGGTAAGGAGGTAAGGAGGTAAGGAGGTAAGGAGGGATGGAGGGATGGAGGGATGGAGGGATAACATAAAAATAGCTGGAGGAAATTGAATGACTGTGTACAGCCTTCCCCCGCTAACCCCCCACCCTCCTCCATATCACCTCAGGTTTCTCCATCCATCCCTCCCTTCCAACCCTTCCATCCCTCTATCCTTTCATTCCTCCCCCATCCCCTCCATCCTCCCAGCCCTCTGAAAGACAGAGTGCCCTTGCAGGGTAATTATATTAGGTAGGGTGATAAGGTACAGGGTGATCATTAAACTAAAAGGTGTTGAATGCCTAGTGGGGAATTGGCTTTGCGTGCTTTGAATCATGCTGTCATGTCCTGACACCTTGTCTGAAATCGCCGTAACCTAGTGCTCCTAAGTAAATAGCATCATCATGCAGAATAAATAGAAGGGGAAAACAAATAATACTAAATCAACAGCCTGAACGGTGGGTATGTTACCGGGGCGGTTGTATGGTTGGCGTGAAGTTATTTACAGGTTTCGGCCATGACTGGGCGCTTGGCTGGTCAGGGAGATAATGCTTTCTTTATAGGTCTATAAATAACCTCGACGAAGAGCTTTCCTCTTCCTCCCATCTTCCTCCCTCCCTCCAGTCACAAGATGGTTAACTTCGCAGTATTTCGTTTTTACATTATTTTTCAAAACATTTCTTGATTTATTACCTACAGCCGAAAATAACTTTTGGATATTAGATCGGCGGTCACTCACCAGCATTTCGACCATAAATTCTACTTTCCTGAATTGGATACCCCCCCATTTCCACTCATCCCAGGTACTGCTCCATGACAACGCCAATGGAGATGAGGAATTTTAGTCCGACTCAGGCGGCGTGGACCACTTCAGAGTACATGACTCGTTAATGTTCAGTCCCTGGAAAATAAAAGACGAGCTCAGGGCGAGGTTCTCCTTCTAGAGAGATATCAGGGATTGTAACATACTCTGAAATAATGTCTCACTACGGATATCTGTCCCTGTCCATACAGCCAGTGGGGTTCTCCGTACATCTCACGGAGAGGAATAAATAACTCCCCTGGGGAAAAACAATGCTGAGGGGGCTGTTTCTTAATGAACAACTCATAGTGTGATTGTGGTAACATACAGGAACCTACTAAGTCAGCTGCTCTCAAGGAACTACACTGGACTTTGTGAAAACTGGAAACTGCTTATCGTGAAGACACATTTATTGTAGCTATGCAAATCTGAGAAAAATGCTAGGGAAGTTTTATCAACACATTGCTATGCTACTCGCTCATCAGGAAATATTATTCCTATAGGCAAAAATGTAAACTGGAAGTACAGAGGGGCAAAAAAGTATTTAGTCCGCCACCAATTGTGCAAGTTCTCCCACTTAAAAAGATGAGAGAGGCCTGTAATTTTCATCATAGGTACACTTCAACTATGACAGAGAGAAATAGAAAAAAAATCCAGAAAATCACTTTGTATGATTTTTAATGAATTTATTTGCAAATTATGGTGAAAAATAAGTATTTTGGATGTATGCTAGAATATGCATATAATTGACAGATTAGGATAGAAAACACTCTAAAGTTTCCAAATCTGTCAAAATATTGTCTGTAAGTATAACAGAACTGATATTGCAGGCGAAACCTGAGGTAAATCATACCAGGAATTGGCTTCTATTTTGAAAAATCCATGTTCCATAGCCTGCCTTCGCTCCATTTAAAGGGATTTAAACCAGATTATTTTTCCTATCGCTTCCTCAAGGTGTCAACAGTCTTTAGACAAAGTTTCAGGCTTTTTTAAAAATTAGCAAGGAAGATAACATCGCGTGGGTGGATAGCTGGGTGTTCCCCCGCTACACAAAACGCTGAAATAAAATATAAAACATGCATTACCTTTGACGAGCTTCTTTGTTGGCACTCCAATATGTCCCATAAACATCACAATTGTTCCTTTTTTTTATTAATTCCGTCCATATATACCCAAAATGTCAATTTATACAGCAGGTTTGATCCGGGAAAAAAAAGCTTTCCAAAACACAACGTCACTATAAAACATTTCTAAAGTTGCCTATAAACTTTGCCAAAATATTTCAAACTACTTTTGTAATACAACTTTAGGTATTTTTAAACGTTAATAATCGATCAAATTGTAGACGGGGCAATCTGTATTCAATACAGCAAGTAAACAAACCATGCACCATTTTCCCTCTTGCGTAACTATCAACAGTGTAACGTTGTTCCAGGATGTGCCTCTTCTTCGTTGCACCAATGATAAACTCCAACCCAATTCCAAAGACTGGTGACATCCTGTGGAAGTCGTAGGAACTATAAAATGGGCGCTATCAAATTTCCCTTGGCAAAGACAACTGAGGGAACGGTCAGAGGAAAAAAAAAAAAGAAAAAAAAGAATCTGAACAGTTTTTCCTCAGGGTTTTGCCTGCTACATAAGTTCTGTTATAGTCACAGACATGATTGAACCAGTTTTAGAAACTTCAGAGTGTTTTCTATCCACACCTACTTATCATATGCATATAATATATTCCTGGCATGATTAGCAGGAAGTTGAAATTATGAACACTATTTATCCAAAAGTGGAAATGCTGCTCCCTATCCTTAAGAGGTTTTAAACAGTCTGATAGCAGGTAAACAGGAAAGCCACACATAACTCGGACAATTAACGCCTTCTTCTTCTTCTTCCGGCCATGACCAGTTGTGGCACAGCTCGGAAGTGAACCTGGGTTTGTAGTAATGCCTCTAGCACTGCGATGCAGTGCCTTAGACCGCTGCACAACTCGGAAGGCCCACACAAACACATCTTTACAACAATTGTTGACCTTTATTTATCTTCTCTTTTATATTGTATTTTCAGTGTCTCTATCTCATTGGCTAATTTCTATCATTACTGCAAAGAACAGTTACTTGGGGACAATAGAGTCTAGATTGTATTTTTGCAGAAGGAATATTGTCTCAACTTACCATAAGCTGGTCTTGGGCATCACTGTATGTAGCCTCGTGTACTTATCTGTTTTTTCTGCATTTGCCTCTACTCAGGGCGCTGGGCTCTCTTTCAACTGGTTTCCTGTTCAGGGCTTCATCCGCTTTTGTTGTTGTTTTGCTTTTGTGAACTCTGTTCTCTGTGTTCCCTTCCATACCCACAGTACTGCCGGGAATCGGAGTTGAGATTTGATATTTTTTTTCCTACAGTGACTGTCTAATCGGAATGAATTGGTTGTATTTTTTACCTCAGCCTAGCAGACAGGGCCTGGATGAACGGACGAACCGAATGGACCTGGACCTTGATCTCCTGAATGTTGACTTTGGTCTGATAATTACACAGTTAGAAGATTTGAGGGTATTTTAGCTGATTCAATCTGATGGCATCGCTCCAGATCCTCACGTTGATACATAGACACACTAAAGCTCTTCCGTTATCTTAATCACATAGCTGGAAAGGTCCCCTTTTTCATCATCTTCCGGTAGGAACAATATTCTGATATTATTTTGTCTCGGTCTGTTTTCCAGCTGATCCAGTTAATTTTCTAAAGTTTTTTTGGGGGTGCTGCAATTTATATATTTGTTTTGGTTGAGAGTATTTTAGTTATGTTTTCCTGGATATCCTTCGTTGCTTTAATTTTCTCCAAGTTGTTCTTTGACTTTCCATTAAAGGAATCCATGGCT
>NC_056459.1:37072256-37079756 GCF_018296145.1 Oncorhynchus tshawytscha
AGGGGCACAGCAGCGTTTGATAGACTGTGCAAGATCAAGCCGCTCTACCACAGCATTGTTGAGGCCTGCAAGACGTATTTTCAGCCAGCCCAGAATGTGTCAATAGATGAGAGGATGGTATCCTCAAAGGCAAGAATTGGCCTCAAACAATACATGAGAAACAAACCAACCAAGTGGGGTTACAAGCTGTTTGTTTTGGCTGATTCTGTATGTGCCTACACATGCAATTTCTTTGTCTACGAGGGGAAGAACAGTTTTGCTACCGGCAAGGGACTCAGCTATGACTCTGTAATGGCGTTATTGGATTTTCAACTGCTAGGGAAGGGCTACAAACTGTTTGTGGATAACTTCTACACAAGCCCTACCCTGTTTGCAGACCTAAGGAAGCTGGATGTATGGGCTTGTGGCACCATTCGTACCAACAGGGTGGGCTTTCCGAAGACGAAGGTGAACGACATGCCTAAGCGGGCTGAGCGGGGGGAGCATGCGATGGATCCGTGAAGATGGCCTGCTTTTTGTAAAGTGGATGGATACCAGAGAGGTGGTGATGTGCTCCACTATCCACAAGTCCTTCAGTGGGGATCGTGTTGTCAGGCGTGTGAAGAACGGTGCCGGGGCATGGACCACCAAAAATGTCCCCATTCCAGCTGCAGTGAAGGACTACAACAAGAGCATGGGCGGAGTCGACCTTTCGGACGCGCTAATCGGCTACTACAATGTTCTCCACAAGACAATGAAATGGTACAAGACCTTCTTCTATCATTTCATCGACATCGCCGTAGTGAATGCATTCATCCTACACAAGGAAATGGCAACGAGCTGTGGAAAGCCCTTCCTCTCACAGAAAGCCTTCAGAGAGCAGCTCATCAGGGAGCTTGCTGGCTACAGCACCACTGCACCAAGCCCTGTCCCTTCTGCTCCTGCCACAGTGTTCATCTGCCCAAATATATTTGTGCAGGCATGGATGTGCCTAAGGGCCAAAAGGGCACAGCATGGAGGCGTTGCTGTGTTGTTTGCAAGATGAAGTCTCCCATCACATGCAGCACATGCTCAGTGACCTCTGCTTTACATCAGAGAGAGACTGCTATGGCATCTGGCATGAGCAGCAGAACATTGTCTAGAGTTTTGGCAATGTTGGTGGGGTCATATGGCAAAGTGGGTCTGCGGTCTAGCTGAGAACACCAGTCTGCGGTCTAGCTGAGAACACCAGTCTGCAGTCTAGCTGAGAACACCAGTCTGCAGTCTAGCTGAGCTAGGGTCAGTATGTTATATCTGGAGTATTTTTCCTGTCTTACCTGATGTCTTGTGTGAATTTAAGTCTGCTCTCTTTCTCTCCTTCTTTCTCTCGGTGGACTTGAACCCCTGGGACCATGCTTCAGGACTACCTGACATGATGACTCCTTGCTGTCCCCAGTCCACCTGGCCTTGCCGCTGTTCCAGTTTCAACTGTCTGCCTGCTGCTATGGAACCCAAACTTAATTTTTTTCTCCTGAGGTGTCCTGTTGCACACTCTACAAAAACACTGATCTCCACCCGGCACAGCCAGAAGAGGACTGGCCACCCCTCATTGCCTTTTTTCTTCCTAGGTTCTTGCCTTTCTAGGTTGTTTTTCTTAGCCACCGTGCTTTCTACACCTGCATTGCATGCTGTTTGGGGTTTTAGGCTGGGGCTGTGTAAATAGATTTGATAGAGGACTGAGGGTGTGTAAATAGTTACCCATGTTTATTTGTAAATGTATGTATACATTTTGTTTTTCATAACGTTTTTTTCAAAAAAAATGTTTACAAAAATTTTCAAAAAAATTTTCAAAAAATTTTTTTTCAAATTTTTTTTTTTTTTTTTCAAAAAAAATTGTTGCTTTTTTGTGGGGGTGTGTTAGAGTACCATTTTGGTATTTTGTATATAGTTATTGGTTTCAAAATGTGTACTTCACCAATTTGGCCACTTGGGTACATTTGGGCTACTTGTGTGGGACACCTGGGTGACTTCATAATAAATGTTATGTAGCACACTCATTTTTGAAGTTATCATTTTGAAATTTTGCACGGGTACTGTTGCCCTCTTAATTTTTGCACTAAAATTGTCCCCATCGTCTTATCTTAATTTTTGTTTTTTCTTGTTCATTTGAAAGATGATGATTCAAAAATAAATAGAAAAAAACGAATGTTTTTTTCCATAGTTTAATCTAAACCAGATCTATTGTGTGTTATTCTCCTACATTCAATTCACATTTACACAAACTTCAGAGTGTTTTCTTTCAAATGGTACCAAGAATATGCATATACTTGATTCTGTGCCTGAGCTACAGGCTGTTAGATTTGGGTATGTCTTCAGGCGGAAATTGCACAAAGTAGGGGGTAGGCTTAAGAGGTTAATAATCGATCAAATTGTAGACGGGCAATCTGTATTCAATACAGCAAGTAAACAAACCATGCACCATTTTCCCTCTTGCGTAACTATCAACAGTGTAACGTTGTTCCAGGATGTGCCTCTTCTTCATTGCACCAATGATAGACTCCAACCCAATTCCAAAGACTGGTGACATCCTGTGGAAGTCGTAGGAACTATAAAATGGGCGCTATCAAATTTTCCTTGGCAAAGACAACTGAGGGAATGGTCAGAGGGAAAAAAAGAAAAAAAGAATCTGAACAGTTTTTCCTCAGGGTTTTGCCTGCTACATAAGTTCTGTTATAGTCACAGACATGATTGAACCAGTTTTAGAAACTTCAGAGTGTTTTCTATCCACACCTACTTATCATATGCATATAATATATTCCTGGCATGATTAGCAGGAAGTTGAAATTATGAACACTATTTATCCAAAAGTGGAAATGCTGCTCCCTATCCTTAAGAGGTTTTAAACAGTCTGATAGCAGGTAAACAGGAAAGCCACACATAACTCGGACAATTAACGCCTTCTTCTTCTTCTTCCAGTTGTGGCACAGCTCGGAAGTGAACCTGGGTTTGTAGTAATGCCTCTAGCACTGCGATGCAGTGCCTTAGACCGCTGCACAACTCGGAAGGCCCACACAAACACATCTTTACAACAATTGTTGACCTTTATTTATCTTCTCTTTTATATTGTATTTTCAGTGTCTCTATCTCATTGGCTAATTTCTATCATTACTGCAAAGAACAGTTACTTGGGGACAATAGAGTCTAGATTGTATTTTTGCAGAAGGAATATTGTCTCAACTTACCATAAGCTGGTCTTGGGCATCACTGTATGTAGCCTCGTGTACTTATCTGTTTTTTCTGCATTTGCCTCTACTCAGGGCGCTGGGCTCTCTTTCAACTGGTTTCCTGTTCAGGGCTTCATCCGCTTTTGTTGTTGTTTTGCTTTTGTGAACTCTGTTCTCTGTGTTCCCTTCCATACCCACAGTACTGCCGGGAATCGGAGTTGAGATTTGATTTTTTTTTTTCCTACAATGACTGTCTAATCGGAATGAATTGGTTGTATTTTTACCTCAGCCTAGCAGACAGGGCCTGGATGAACGGACGAACCGAATGGACCTGGACCTTGATCTCCTGAATGTTGACTTTGGTCTGATAATTACACAGTTAGAAGATTTGAGGGTATTTTAGCTGATTCAATCTGATGGCATCGCTCCAGATCCTCACGTTGATACATAGACACACTAAAGCTCTTCCGTTATCTTAATCACATAGCTGGAAAGGTCCCCCTTTTTTCATCATCTTCCGGTAGGAACAATATTCTGATATTATTTTGTCTCGGTCTGTTTTCCAGCTGATCCAGTTAATTTTCTAAAGTTTTTTTTGGGGGGTGCTGCAATTTATATATTTGTTTTGGTTGAGAGTATTTTAGTTATGTTTTCCTGGATATCCTTCGTTGCTTTAATTTTCTCCAAGTTGTTCTTTGACTTTCCATTAAAGGGAATCCATGGCTGGGTTCGGGTCGCAGCATAGCTTACTCACAGATTGGTTCAGTGTTGTGTTATTTAACTCACATTCCATCAATCACAAAACAGCAAGGTGGTTGCTAGGTAAATACTCTATAGCTATTACCAACCCAAACAACTGATTCCACAATCTTTTAAAATAACCAACAGAGATAAATAAATGAACAACTCTCATAATATAACGCTACATTATAAAAATAAATAACAAAATATTTTTCTCTCTCTCTCTTTCTCTCTCTCTCTCTTCCTCTCTCTCGTCAGTGTGGAGTAACAGCAGGGTTCTCCCAGGGTTGAGGACCAGAGCAGAGAGAATTCAATAACCGTTCACATCATCATCTCTCTTCTCTAATGAGAAGCACGGAGTGGGAACTGCCATTGTGTCCCTGGTCCCGTCGCGGGCGTTAAACCCACTCCTGGGCCACTGCTATCGCCGCCCTCGTAAAACCAGACTAGATTATCTCTCTGTCTGTCACGGTTTTCTAGTGGTGATAAAGAGTCGGACCAAAATGCGGCGTGGTAAGTGTCCATGGTAAATCTTTAATAAAGAAAATACGGACACTGTATACAAAACAATAAACAAATGACAACCGTGAAGCTACAACATAGACAATCACCCACAAACAAACAGTGCAACCCAGGCTACCTAAGTATGATTCTCAATCAGAGACAACTAATGACACCTGCCTCTGATTGAGAACCATACTAGGCCGAAAACATAGAAATGCCCCAAAACATAGAAAAACAAACATAGACTGCCCACCCAACTCACGCCCTGACCATACTAAATAAATACAAAACAAAGGAAATAAAGGTCAGAACGTGACAGTACCCCCCCCCAAAGGTGCGGACTCCGGCCGCAAAACCTTGACCTATAGGGGAGGGTCTGGGTGGGCGTCTGTCCGCGGTGGCGGCTCTGGCGCAGGACGCGGACCCCACTTCACCATTGTCTTAGTCCGCCTTATTGTCCGCCTCCGTGGCTTTCTCACCATGGCCACCCCTCTCAATGACCCCACTGGACAGAGGGGCAGAAGCTCTGGACAGAGGGGCAGAAGCTCTGGACAGAGGGGCAGAAGCTCTGGACAGAGGGGCAGAAGCTCTGGACAGAGGGGCAGAACCTCTGGACAGAGGGGCTCTGGCGCCTCTGGGCTGACGGGCTCTGGCGCCTCAGATTCCGGCAGCGGCGCCGGACAGGCGGGAGACTCCGGCAGCAGCGCCGGACAGGCGGGAGGCTCCCGGACAGGCGGGAGGCTCCGGCAGCAGCGCCGGACAGGCGGGAGGCTCCGGACAGGCGGGAGGCTCCGGCAGCGGCAGCGGCGCCGGACAGGCGGGAGGCTCCGGCAGCGGCGCCGGACAGGCGGGAGGCTCCGGCAGCGGCGCCGGACAGGCGGGAGGCTCCGGCAGCGGCGCCGGACAGGCGGGAGGCTCCGGACAGGCGGGAGGCTCCGGCAGCGTCGCCGGACAGGCGGGAGGCTCCGGCAGTGGCGCCGGACAGGCGGGAGGCTCCGGCAGCAGCGCCGGACAGGCGGGAGGCTCCGGCAGCAGCGCCGGACAGGCGGGAGACTCCGGCAGCGGCGCCGGACAGGCGGGAGGCTCCGGACAGGCGGGAGGCTCCGGCAGCGGCGCCGGACAGGCGGGAGGCTCCGGCAGCGGCGCCGGACAGGCGGGAGGCTCCGGACAGGCGGGAGGCTCCGGCAGCAGCGCCGGACAGGCGGGAGGCTCCGGCAGCAGCGCCGGACAGGCGGGAGACTCCGGCAGCAGCGCCGGACAGGCGGGAGACTCCGGCAGCAGCGCCGGACAGACAGGACCACCTGCAGGGAGGAGACAGAGAGACAGCCTGGTGCGTGGGGCTGCCACAGGAACCACCAGGCTGGGGAGACCCTCAGGAGGCTTGGTGTTAGGAGGCACCTGAAGGACCGGGCTGTGGGGGAGCACTGGAGCTCTGGTGCGCAACCTTGGCACCACTTCCCCAGGCTGGACAACTACTCTAGCCCGGACCCTCCAGAGTGCAGGCACAGGTTGAACCGGGCTGTGGGTAAGCACGGGAGATCTAGTGCTTACTACACACACCTCTCCCTTAGGCTCCACTCCCACATTTGCCCGGCACGAGCGGAGTGCAGGCAGAGGACGCACTGCACCCTCCCAGCGCCCCGGAGACACAGCACGCAGAGCCGGCGCAGGATAACCTGGACCAAAACTGCGTACCGGCGACCAGACCCGCTGAGCAGGCACCATACGCCCTGGCTCAATGCCCACACTCGCATGGCACTTTCGGGGGGCTGCCCTATAGCGCACCGGGCTATGGGCACGCACTGGCGACACCGTGCGCTTAACCGCATAACACGGTGCCTGACCAGTAATGCGCTGCTTATCATAAGCACGAGGAGTGAGCTCAGGTCTGCTACCTGGCTTAGTACCACACCTCGTCCCCCCCAAAAAAAAAAAAAATTTGGGGCTGCCTCTCGTACCTGTCGCACTGCCGTGCTGGCTTCGCCAACCTCATCCTCCTGTAACCCTCCTTGCACTGCTCCATTGAATCCCAGGCGGGTTCCGGCACTCTCCCTGGGTCGACCGCCCACCTGTCTATCTCCTCCCAAGTTGTGTAGTCCTGTGATGCCGGCAGCTGTTGTTGCTGCTGCTGCTGCTGTCGTCGCTGCTGTTTACCACGCCGCTTGGTCCGTTGGTGGTGGGTGATTCTGTCACGGTTTTCTAGTGGTGATAAAGAGTCGGACCAAAATGCGGCGTGGTAAGTGTCCATGGTAAATCTTTAATAAAGAAAATACGGACACTGTATACAAAACAATAAACAAATGACAACCGTGAAGCTACAACATAGACAATCACCCACAAACAAACAGTGCAACCCAGGCTACCTAAGTATGATTCTCAATCAGAGACAACTAATGACACCTGCCTCTGATTGAGAACCATACTAGGCCGAAAACATAGAAATGCCCCAAAACATAGAAAAACAAACATAGACTGCCCACCCAACTCACGCCCTGACCATACTAAATAAATACAAAACAAAGGAAATAAAGGTCAGAACGTGACACTGTCCTGCTCTCCTGTTTCTTTCTTTCCCCTCTTCTCTCTCTCCAACTCTCACATCCTCTCCTGCCTTCTCTCTCACATCCTCTCCTGCCTTCTCTCTCACATCCTCTCCTGCCTTCTCTCTCACATCCTCTCCTGCCTTCTCTCTCACATCCTCTCCTGCCTTCTCTCTCACATCCTCTCCTGCCTTCTCTCTCTCCAACTCTCACATCCTCTCCTGCCTTCTCTCTCTCTCCAACTCTCACATCCTCTCCTGCCTTCTCTCTCTCCAACTCTCACATCCTCTCCTGCCTTCTCTCTCTCTCACACATCCTCTCCTGCCTTCTCTCTCACATCCTCTCCTGCCTTCTCTCTCACATCCTCTCCTGCCTTCTCTCTCTCTCTCTACCTCTCTCTCTCTCTCTCTACCTCTCTCTCTCTGTCTCTCTCTCTCTCTCTCTCTCTCTCTCTCTCTCTCTCTCACATCCTCTCCTGCCTTCTCTCTCTCTCTCTCACTCTCTCTCTCTCTCTCTCTCTCTCTCTCTCTGTC
>NC_056459.1:37082256-37154756 GCF_018296145.1 Oncorhynchus tshawytscha
CCATTTCTCTCTCCTCCTCCTGTCTCTCTCCATTTCTCTCTCTCTCTCTCCCCCCTCTCTCCATTTCTCTCTCTCTCCATTTCTCTCTCTCTCTCCATTTCTCTCTCTCTCTTTTATCTCAGGCAGATTTAAATAAATGGGTAGCGAGCCCAAAGTGACAGCGAGGGGAAACTACTCGCTGTTTTCCATTTGCTTTGCCCTTCCACTCCTCAGTAATTGCGCCCTATTCCCGAGGCTAACGGGGTGAGGGGAGTTAGTGTAGAGATCGGTGGCTCCGCCCCAAATGGCACCCTACTCCCTACGTAGTGCAGTACTTTAGACCAGTGCCCACAGTGTACTGTATAGGGAATAGGGTGTAATTTGGGACAAGGCCCTTGATTCTGACAGTAATTCAATTGCATTAGCCAACAGTCTCTCTCAAACAGTAGCCTTGGCAATTACCACGCCACGTTTCCCTCTCATCAAATGCAATTTTCTCTTTACTTTCCTACTCGATTGATTATCCAGCACAACCAGATTGGTTGTGCATCTGAGACCTGTTCTGAGACCTGTTCTGAGACCTGTTCTAAGACCTGTTCTAAGACCTGTTCTGAGACCTGTTCTAAGACCTGTTCTGAGACCTGTTCTGTCTAAAGATATGTTCCGAGATCTGTTCTAAGACCTGTTCTGAGACATGTTCTGAGACCTGTTCTAATACCTGTTCTGAGACCTGTTCTAAGACCTGTTCTGAGACCTGTTCTATTTAAAGATATGTTCCGAGATCTGTTCTAAGACCTGTTCTGAGACCTGTTCTATCTAAAGATATGTTCTGAGACCTGTTCTGAGATCTGTTCTGAGACCTGTTCTATCTAAAGATATGTTCTGAGATATGTTCTAAGACCTGTTCTGAGACCTGTTCAGATCCCTGTTCTATCTAAGATATGTTCTGAGATCTGTTCTGAGATCTGTTCAGTTTGTCAAGTTCATTTTATTTGACTGAAAGTAATTTTTTTCTGCCTTCTTTGAAAAAGCATTGTAAATTGCTTGTTCACTCTGTCTGTCTGTGTTCTGGTGATCAAGGACATCATGTTATATTGTATATATGAAACCACTAATATAGCAAATAGACTAAAACAGACAAAATGCCAATTTCACGACCATGTTCATATTCAGGACAGAAAATAAAGTCAATTTATTTAAAAACTTGGAAGTCACAGCAAAAAAGTATTTTTTTCAACATTTGTGGTCTGATTCTTTTATAAACAAACCAACCAATAATATTACCTAGACTAATTCAACATACACAGTCTATGTACCTAACTATTTGTTTTTATTTCTGGTAATATAACTTAGGTTTGTGTATATATATATATATATATATATATATATATATATATATATAAAGTACGTTGGTATATTTGAGATACATTATTTTATGACAACAATCTGTTTTTCTAAACATATCAATAATAACACACAAATAACACACAGACTATATACTGTATAGTCTACATTTGACATGTTTGTCATTTAGCATATCAAATCAAATCAAATTTATTTATATAGCCCTTCGTACATCAGCTGATATCTCAAAGTGCTGTACAGAAACCCAGCCTAAAACCCCAAACAGCAAGCAATGCAGGTGTAGAAGCACGGTGGCTAGGAAAAACTCCCTAGAAAGGCCAAAACCTAGGAAGAAACCTAGAGAGGAACCAGGCTATGTGGGTGGCCAGTCCTCTTCTGGCTGTGCCGGGTGGAGATTATAACAGAACATGGCCAAGATGTTCAAATGTTCATAAATGACCAGCATGGTCGTATAATAATAAGGCAGAACAGTTGAAACTGGAGCAGCAGCACGGCCAGGTGGACTGGGGACAGCAAGGAGTCATCATGTCAGGTAGTCCTGGGGCATGGTCCTAGGGCTCAGGTCCTCCGAGAGAGAGAGAGAGAAAGAGAGAATTAGAGAACGCACACTTAGATTCACACAGGACACCGAATAGGACAGGAGGGGTACTCCAGATATAACAAACTGACCCTAGCCCCCGACACATTAACTACTGCAGCATAAATACTGGAGGCTGAGACAGGAGGGGTCAGGAGACACTGTGGCCCCATCCGAGGACACCCCCAGACAGGGCCAAACAGGAAGGATATAACCCCACCCACTTTGCCAAAGCACAGCCCCCACACCACTAGAGGGATATCTTCAACCACCAACTTACCATCCTGAGACAAGGCTGAGTATAGCCCACAAAGAACTCCGTCAAGGCACAACCCAAGGGGGGGCGTCATCCCAGACAGGATGACCACATCAGTGAATCAACCCACTCAGGTGACGCACCCCTTCCAGGGACGGCAAGAGAGAGCCCCAGTAAGCCAGTGACTCAGCCCCTGTAATAGGGTTAGAGGCAGAGAATCCCTGTGGGAAGAGGGGAACCGGCCAGGCAGAGACAGCAAGGGCGGTTCGTTGCTCCAGAGCCTTTCCGTTCACCTTCCCACTC
This sequence comes from Oncorhynchus tshawytscha, assembly GCF_018296145.1. Lineage (NCBI taxonomy): Eukaryota > Metazoa > Chordata > Actinopteri > Salmoniformes > Salmonidae > Oncorhynchus > Oncorhynchus tshawytscha. The sequence continues at coordinate 37,084,737 of NC_056459.1, forward strand.
CTGGGCCAGGCTACACTCAATCATATGACCCACTGAAGAGATAATTCTTCAGTAAGGACTTAAAGGTTGAGACCGAGTTTGCGTCTCTGACATGGGTAGGCAGACCGGTCCATAAAAATGGAGCTCTATAGGAGAAAGCCCTGCCTCCAGCTGTTTGCTTAGAAATTCTAGGGACAATTAGGAGGCCTGCGTCTTGTGACCGTAGCGTACGTGTAGGTATGTACGGCAGGACCAAATCAGAGAGATAGGTAGGAGCAAGCCCATGTAATGCTTTGTAGGTTAGCAGTAAAACCTTGAAATCAGCCCTTGCTTTGACAGGAAGCCAGTGTAGAGAGGCTAGCACTGGAGTAATATGATCAAATTTTTTGGTTCTAGTCAGAATTCGAGCAGCCGTATTTAGTACTAACTGAAGTTTATTTAGTGCTTTATCCAGGTAGCCGGAAAGTAGAGCATTGCAGTAGTTTAACCTAGAAGTGACAAAAGCATGGATTAATTTTTCTGCATCATTTTTGGACAGAAAGTTTCTGATTTTTGCAATGTTACGTAGATGGAAAAAAGCTGTCCTTGAAATAGTCTTGATATGTTCTTCAAAAGAGAGATCAGGGTCCAGAGTAACGCAGAGGTCCTTCACAGTTTTATTTGAGACGACTGTACAACCATTAAGATTAATTGTCGGATTCAACAGAAGATCTCTTTGTTTCTTGGGACCTAGAACAAGCATCTCTGTTTTGTCCGAGTTTAAAAGTAGAAAGTTTGCAGCCATCCACTTCCTTATGTCTGAAACACATGCTTCTAGCAAGGGCAATTTTGGGGCTTCACCATGTTTCATTGAAATGTACAGCTGTGTGTCATCCGCATAGCAGTGAAAGTTAACATTATGTTTGCGAATAACATCCCAAAAGGTAAAATATATAGTGAAAACAATAGTGGTCCCAAAACGGAACCTTGAGGAACACCGAAATTTACAGTTGATTTGTCAGAGGACAAACCATTCACAGAGACAAACTGATATCTTTCCGACAGATAAGATCTAAACCAGGCCAGAACTTGTCCGTGTAGACCAATTTGGGTTTCCAATCTCTCCAAAAGAATGTGGTGATCGATGGTATCAAAGGCAGCACTAAGGTCTAGGAGCACGAGGACAGATGCAGAGCCTCGGTCCGATGCCATTAAAATGTCATTTACCACCTTCACAAGTGCCGTCTCAGTGCTATGATGGGGTCTAAAACCAGACTGAAGCATTTTGTATACATTGTTTTTCTTCAGGAAGGCAGTAAGTTGCTGCGCAACAGCCTTTTCTAACATTTTTGAGAGGAATGGAAGATTCGATACATAGCATATGCTCTTATCCAGTGTGACTTACATTAGTGCATTCATCTGAAGATATTATTAAGATAGAGATCCGTACAGAAACGGTTTGACGAGACCGGTGTGGAAAAACTTGACTGGCCTGTACAGAGCCCTGACCTCAACCGCATCAAACACCTTTTGGGATGAATTGGAAGGCCGACTGCGAGCCAGGACTAATCGCCCAACTTCAGTGCCCGACCTCACTAATGCTCTTGTGGCTGAATGGAAGCAAGACCCTGCAGCAATGTTCCAATATCTAGTGGAAAACCTTCCCAGGAGAGTGGAGGCTGTTAGAGCGGCAATGTTCCAATATCTAGTGGAAAACCTTCCCAGGAGAGTGGAGGCTGTTATAGCAGCAAAGGGGGGACCTACTCCATATTAATGCCCATGATTTTGAGAAGGAGCAGGTGTCCACATATTTTTGGTCATGTAGTGTAATACAGTGCATTCGGAAAAGTATTCAGACCCATAGATTTTTCCACGTTGTGTTACGCAAACAGTCTAGAATTGATTCAATTAAAATGTTTCCTCATCAATCTGCACACAATACCCCCATAAAATATCTTAGTTACATAATAACATACATATTACATATCATCGTTTACGTAAGTATCCAGAAATATAACACTCAAAATTGAGCTCAGGTGCATCCTGTTTCCATTGATCATCCCTGAGATGTTTCTACAACTTGATTGGAGTCCACCTGTGGTAAATTCAATTGATTGGACATGATTTGGAAAGGGCACACACCTGTCTATATGAGGTCCCACAGTTGACAGTGGATGTCAGAGCATAAACCAAGCGATGAGGTCGAAGGAGTTGTCGGTAGAGCTCCGAGACAAGACTGTGTCGAGGCACATATCTGGAGAACGGTACCCCAAAAAATGTCTGCAAATACTTTGACTGTATACTGTTACTGTAGCAAAGAAGATGTGCTGTCTTCTATTTTATAATTTAGTTAAATATCTGACATGGATGTTGTTAGTCAAAATATGTCCTAAATGCTGGTATTTTTGTGGTACTTAATTAGTATCCCCATTAGCTGTTCCAGAAGCAGCAGCTACTCTTCCTGGAGTCCTCACAAAACACATGAAACACAATAGAGAACATTAATTAGTATCCCCATTAGCTGTTCCAGAAGCAGCAGCTACTCTTCCTGGAGTCCTCACAAAACACATGAAACACAATACAGAACATTAATTTGTATCCCCATTAGCTGTTCCAGAAGCAGTAGCTACTCTTCCTGGAGTCCTCACAAAACACATGAAACACAATACAGAACATTAATTAGTATCCCCATTAGCTGTTCCAGAAGCAGCAGCTACTCTTCCTGGAGTCCTCACAAAACACATGAAACACAATACAGAACATTAATTTGTATCCCCATTAGCTGTTCCAGAAGCAGTAGCTACTCTTCCTGGAGTCCTCACAAAACACATGAAACACAATAGAGAACATTAATAGACAAGAACAGCTCAAGGACTGAACTATATACATTTTTTTAAAGGCACACGTAGCCTAAATATCAATACATTCACACAAACTATCTAGGTCAACTAGGGGAGAGGCCTTGTTCTGTGAGTTGTTGCTATATCTCTTTTTGGAAACCAGGTTTGTTGTTAATTTGAGCAATATGAGATGTGAGTTCCATGCAACAATGGCTCTAAATAATACTGTACCCTTTCTTGAACTTTGGATTTGGGGACTGTGAAAAGACCCCTGGTGGCATGTTTGGTAAATTGTGTGTGTCAGAGATGTGTGAAAAGACCCCTGGTGGCATGTTTGGTAAAGTGTGTGTGTCAGAGATGTGTGAAAAGACCCCTGGTGGCATGTTTGGTAAAGTGTGTGTGTCAGAGATGTATGTAAATAGACAAAACATGTGGGATTCTCCACACATTAACCCTCCTGTTGTGTTCGTTTCATGTTAATTAATTCTGTGTTCCCGGTCCAAAATGACCATCACGTTTTAGCTGATTATCCATAAAAATATGTACAGGATACACATGTTCTCACTTCTAGAACAACAATAAGAAATAAGAAATGACAAGAATCCATCAAGTAAATGGATCAGTTAGAATAAACACTTTCGGGCTCCCGAGTGGCGCAGCGGAGTCACTACAGACCCTGGTTCAGCGGTCTAAGACACTGCATCTCAGTGCTAGAGGAGTCACTACAGACCCTGGTTCAGCGGTCTAAGACACTGCATCTCAGTGATAGAGGAGTCACTACAGACCCTGGTTCAGCGGTCTAAGACACTGCATCTCAGTGATAGAGGAGTCACTACAGACCCTGGTTCAGCGGTCTAAGACACTGCATCTCAGTGATAGAGGAGTCACTACAGACCCTGGTTCAGAGGTCTAAGACACTGCATCTCAGTGATAGGGGAGTCAGTACAGACCCTGGTTCAATTCTAGTCTGTATCACAACCAGCTGTGATTGGGAGTACCATAGGGCGGGCGTCCAGCATCATCTGGGTTAGGGTTTGGCCTGGGGCTGTCATTGTAAATAAGGCCGTCATTGTAAATAAGAATGTCTTCTTTAACTGACTTGCCAAGTTAAATAAAGGTTAAATAAAAATAAATAAATGAATAAATAAGTACGATACATGAAGGCATTATTCCCATATTTCCATGTGTAGTGGGGAGCTGTTTAATAAGAACCTGGTAGCAGCAGTTGTAATCTGTCTGTAGCATGTATAGAATAAAAAAAATAAAAACAGATTAAAATATACCTTATAGATCATCGGGGACTGTGAAGAGACACACACACACACACACACACACACACGATAAGACATGCACTCAACCCACGTACACATAGATGTGGTTGTAGAGTACTGAGGGAAAACACTTAATAACGCCCAATTTTTCAGTTTTTGATTTGTTAAAAAAGTTTGAAATATCCAATAAATGTCGTTCCACTTCATGATTGTGTCCCACTTGTTGTTGATTCTTCACAAAAAAATACAGTTTTATATCTTTATGTTTGAAGCCTGAAATGTGGCAAAAGTTCGCAAAGTTCAAGGGGGCCGAATACTTTCGCAAGGCACTGTATATCCAAAATTTCCATTTATTTGGCATGTTTGATCCAGAAAAAACAGCCTCCAATTTGCGCTACGTCACTACAAATATCTCAAAAGTTGCCTGTAAACTTTGCCAAAACATTTCAAACTACTTTTGTAATACAACTTTAGGTATTTTTAACCGTTAATAATCTATCAAATTGAAGATGGGTCTATCTGTGTTCAATACAGGAGACAACAAACCAACGCTACTTTTCAATTCTTGCCCAACTCTCAACAGTGTTACCCGGTTCCTAGATGGCCGTATTTCTTCATTGCACAAAGGAATAAACTCAACCAAATACCAAAGACTGTTGACATCCAGTGGAAGCGATAGGAACTGAAAACAAGTGCCTAAAAATATTGTTTCCCAATGAGAAATCACTGAACAGACAGAGACCAACAAAAATACGTATTGTGGTTCCTGTACAGGAACCAAAATCAGCAGAAATTTCAGAGCGCCACCTGTAGTACTCGATAAAACTCAAACTTTCATTAAAACACACATGCAAGGTACTCAATTAAAGCTAACCCTAACCCACTCGTTGTGAATCTAGCCAACATGTCAGATTTGTAAAATGCTTTTCGGCGAAAGCATGAGAAGCTATTATCTGATAGCATGCACCCCGAAATACCTGAACGAGACCTAAACAAAAGATTTAGCGGTAGCCGGCGCTACACAAAACGCAGAAATAAAATATAAAACATTCATTACCTTTGACGAGCTTCTTTGTTGGCACTCCTATATGTCCCATAAACATCACAATTGGGTATTTTTCCCGATTAAATCCGTCATTGTATACCTAAAATGTCCATTTATGAAGGCCGGTCTGATCCAGGAAAATTCACCTTTACAAGACGCAGCGTCACTTTTTAAAATGAAAAAGTTGCCTATAAACTTTTACAAATCACTTCAAACTACTTTTGTAAACCAACTTTAGGTATTAATAAACGTTAATAATCGATCAAATTGATCACGGGGCGATCTGTATTCGATAGCAGCAAGTCTTGAAATCATCGTCCATTTTTTTCACTTCCATAACTTCCTCCGGTGCACCCCAAGACAGGAAGTGCCTATACGTCATCTAACCAAGGATAAACCAGCAATGAAATGCCAGTACTGGCGACATCGTGTGGAAGCTGTAGGCATTGTAAACGGAACCTCATGTATTTTCTATCGCCTTAGACAATACATTGAGACATGATTTAACCATGTTTAGAGACTTCAGAGTGTTTTCTATACACACATACTTATCATATACTATATTCCTGGCATGAGTAGCAGGACATTGAAAAGTTGCGCAATTTTTAACAAAAAGTTGCGAAAAGCTGCGAAAATTCACATCATCCTTAACAGGTTTTAACTTGTTACGGCTGCAATCCCGCTAACGGGACCGATATGACAGCTACCAGTGAAAATAGAGGGCACCAAATTCAAACCACAGAATCTCATAATTACAATTCCTAAAGCATACATGTATCTTTTATCATTTTAAAGTTAATCTTGTTGTTAATCCCACCAAAGTGTCCAATTTCAAATAGGCTTTTCAGCAAAAGCACTACAAACGATTATGTCAGGTCCAAACCACAATACGCACAGCCAATTTCCAGCGAAATATAGCATTCACAAAAAAGCAGAAATAGAGAAAATTAATCACTAACCTTGAATTATCTTCATCAGATGACACTCATAGGACTTCATGTTACACAATATATACATGTTTTGTTTGATAAAGTTCATATTTATATAAAAAAATCTGAGTTTACATTGGCGTATTAGATTCACTAGTTCCCAAAAACATCAAGTGATTTTGCATAGCCACATCGTTTCAACAGAAATACTCATCATAAATGTAGATGACAATACAGGTTATACACTTTGTAACGGTTCTCTTGTGGTGAAGGAGAGTCGGACCAAAATGCAGCGTGTAGATTGCGATCCATGTTTATTCAACAAACGTAACACGAATCTAAATGCAAACACTATAAAACAAATAACGCAACGAAAACCGAAACAGCCTATACTTGCGTAAACTAACACAGAGACAGGACCAAATACACTAAGGACAATCACCCACACCAAACTCAAAGAATATGGCTGCTTAAATATGGTTCCCAATCAGAGACAACGATAAACACCTGCCTCTGATTGAGAACCACTTCAGACAGCCGTAGACTTATCTAGATAACCCCACTAGCTACAATCCCAATACATACACACCACATACAAAAACCCATGCCACACCCTGGCCTGACCAAATAAATAAAGATAAACACAAAATACTTCGACCAGGGCGTGACACACTTAGAATTATAGATATACCTCTCCTTAATGCAACCGCTGTGTCAGATTTTAAAAAACAGTCTACGGAAAAAGCACACCATGCAATAATCTGAGATGGAGCTCAGAACACTAGCAAATTACCCACTCCCGACTCGGGGAGGTAGTGACGAAAAATAACAATACAGGACTCTTTCGAGGCACTTTGAATCATTTAAAAGAAGGAACACTAGCCAAATTAGCAGCCATGTTGGAGTAAACTGAAACCAGAAATACATGATAAATGTTTCCTTACCTTTGATGAACTTCATCAGAATGCAGTCCTAGGAATCCCAGGTCCACAATAAATGCTTGATTTGTTCGAAAATGTCCGTTATTTATGTCCAATTAGCTACTTTGGTTAGCGCATTTGGTAAACAATTCCAAAGTCACAAAGCGCGTCCACTATAATGTGACGAAATGTCCAAAAGTTCGCCAACAGTTAGTAGAAACATGTCAAACTAAAAAGTCTGATCATCAATGGCGAATGAAGTTCGTTACGCGTGCATTTACTAACAAGGGCTGGTGGTCCACCCCATAACCATCCCATACTGGCGTTTACCTCAGCTCATTGGCTATCTACCAAGTTAGATTTCAAGAAGATCAGTGGTCATTGGGCAGAAATACCGTCAATCAACGAAACTTTGTTAATATTATCAATGAGGTCATTGATGTCTTCAAATCAATTCCTTTTGGTCAATACGCCCCACAAAAAGAACCATCAAGTATGGGCTGTGTTACAAACATCCAGAGGATTGCAATAACATCAACCATGACTAGATAAACAATTGTTTAGTGTGTGTAATTACGTCAAATGCTTAGTCAAAAGTCGATTGAGAAGAAATTTATGACACAAGCGGTTTACAAAATGTTTCGTGTTAGGCTATAAAAATGGATTTTATCAAAGAAAACGGCACTTCATTTGATCACTGGTGTAACGGCATTCCTTCTCCTCTTCTGAGGAGGAGAAGCGAGAAGGATCGGAAGAGCAATACGCAGGGTTGTAAGTGTCCATAACGTTTATTATAAGATATAAACTGAACACTATGAAAAACAAAACAATAAACGTGAACATGAAACGAAACCGAAACAGTACCGTGTGGCGACAAACACAGACACGGAAACAAACACCCACCACTCAAAAGTGAAACCCAGGCTACCTAAGTATGATTCTCAATCAGAGACAACTAAAGACACCTGCCTCTGATTGAGAACCATACTAGGTTGAACTCAAAACCCCAACATAGAAAATCACACATAGACTGCCCACCCCAACTCACGCCCTGACCATACTAAATAAAGACAAAACAAAGGAAATAAAAGGTCAGAACGTGACAGTATCCCGTCCCAATGGTGCGGACTCCGGCCGCAAAACCTGAACCTATAGGGGAGGGTCTGGGTGGGCGTCTGTCCGCGGTGGCGGCTCTGGCGCGGGACGTGGAACCCACTTCACCACAGTTCTTGTCCGCCTCATTGTCCGCCTCCGTGGCCTCTTTAACACGGCGACCCTCGCCGCCGACCTCGGATTGGGGACCCTAGAAATGGGTCCCGAATGGACGGGAGACTCCGGCAGCACCGGGCAGGCGGGAGACTCTGGCAGATCCGGAGTGATGGCCGATTCTGGCATCGCCTGGCTGACTGACGGCTCAGGTGGCTCCTGGCTGGCTGACGGTTCTGGCGGCTCCTGGTTGACTGACGGCTCCGGCGGCTCCTGGATGGCTGACGGTTCTGGCGGCTCCTGGCTGGCGGCTCTGGCGGCTCTTGGCTGACTGTTGGCTCTGGCAGCTCCTTGCTGACTGGCGGCTCTGGTGGGCGCCCAGGACAGATGGGCGGCTCTGGTGGGCGGCCCAGGACAGACGGGAGACTCTGGCGGCCCAGGACAGACGGGAGACTCTGGCGGCCCAGGACAGACGGGAGACTCTGGCGGCCCAGGACAGACGGGAGACTCTGGCGGCACAGGACAGACGGGAGACTCTGGCGGCACAGGACAGACGGGAGACTCTGGCGGCTCAGGACAGACGGGAGGCTCTGGCGGCTCAGGACAGACGGGAGACTCTGGCGGCTCAGGACAGACGGGAGACTCTGGCGGCTCAGGACAGACGGGAGACTGGTGGCTCAGGAGAGGAGGAAGGCTCTAGCAGCGCTGGACAGGCGGGAACACCTGTAGGCAGAAGACGGAGAGACAGCCTGGTGCGGGGGGATGCCACCGGAGGGCTGGTGCATGGAGGTGGCACTGGGTAGACCGGACCACGCTCTGGAGCTCTTGAGCACCGAGCCTGCCCAACCTTACCTGGTTGAATGCTCCCCATAGCCAGGCCAGTGCGGCGAGGTGGAATAGTCCGCACTGGGCTGTGCTGGTGAACCGGGGACACCACGCGTAAGGCTGGTGCCATGTACGCCGGCCCGAGGAGATGCACTGGAGACCTGATGCATAGAGCCGGCTTCATGGCACCTGGCTCGATGCCCACTCTAGCCCAACCGATACGAGGAGCTGGAATGTACCGTGTGGCGAAACCGTGTGGCGACTAACACTGACACGGAAACAAACACCCACCACTCAAAAGTGAAACCCAGGCTACCTAATGATGATTCTCAATCAGAGACAGCTAACGACACCTGCCTCTGATTGAGAACCATACTGGGCTTAACTCAAAACCCCAACATAGAAAAACACACATAGACTGCCCACCCCAACTCACGCCCTGACCATACTAAATAAAGACAAAACAGAGGAAGTAAAGGTCAGAACGTGACAACTGGGAACCTCAGGAGTAGAAATAAGAGCAAGATGTCAGAATGTAAGTCACAATTTTACCTTCAGATGTGAATGTGTCAAACCTGTCATGGCGGGAAAAGTTTGTTGTTGTTGATCGCTCTTCTCAAACAAAAGCGTGGCATTTTTTTCTGTAATAGGTATTTTAACTGAATGGAGGTGAGTTTATCATCTCTACTTCGTATTGAGATTCAAAGTTCAAACCACTTTAAATGTGCATCAGCAGCTTCATGTTTTTGTCATCCGGTATATTGATTTCTTAACTCCTCCTTTATACAGTTTGCTCGAAAAGGGCGGTTTCTTCAGGCTGACACGTTCTCTGACCTCACTCGGGTGTGTGACTTGTCACTGTGCAAAGTTTATGTAGAACAATTATCTCTTTTAGCTTCTCAAATCACATCCCTTACTTAACAAACCACTTTCATCATTTTTCATATTACATTTATAGTGGGTCTACTTTCCAAGCGATAGTATTTCCTTTATAACATGATATCAATGATATCACAAAATAACAAAATAAAATTACATTCCCCTCTGACCATTCCCCATGTTGTAGGTTAGAAATATTGTTCCAATATTCACTTTTGAAAGCGTTAGAGTTTCGGCAGGACAAAGGTCTGTTCAGACAAAATCACATTCTTTTGGTGAATTTGGAGAGGGAGGTCTGGATCTTCTCCGTTGATTTACAACAGGACGTAAGTTAGTAATTCCCCCTCCACCTCTATTCATTGCAACCCTGATCTGCCCTATTTAAATTCTGGTGGACAGTCACGACAGTCCTAGCCCTGAGGGATCAGACACTCATCTAATAGTTTACCATAGCTCCCTTCGTATGGTGCTGACCGGCCCTTTGTTACACCCTTGGGAATGTACACTTATCCCTGCAGTAAAAAAGTGATTATCAGCTAGACTTGACCACCTGAATAAATAGCAGGTTGTTCCTCCTGCATTGACCTTGTGTTCAGGTCAACCTGGGCTGCATCCCAAATTGAACCCTAGTCCCTACACAGCACAGTACATTTGAACAAAGCCCAATGGGGAATATACTGTAGGGAATAGGGTTCCAGGTATGAGACCTGCAGTAAGATGAGTCAGTAAAGAAGAGGAGAGGAGAGGAGAGGAGAGGAGAGGAGAGGAGAGGAGAGGAGAGGAGAGAGGAGAGGAGAGGAGAGGAGAGGAGAGGAGAGGAGAGGAGAGGAGAGGAGAGGAGAGGAGAGGAGAGGAGAGGAGAGGAGAGGAGAGGAGAGGAGAGGAGAGGAGTGGAGAGGAAGAAGAGGAGCAGAGAGGAGTGCAGAGGAGAGGGAGGAGAATGGAGGGGAAGAGAGGGGAGAGGAAATGAGAAAAGAGAGAGAAGAGGAGAGGACAGAGCGAATAGGTGAGAGATTTTAAAAAGAGACAGAGTGAGACAGAGAGAGAGATCTATAAAAGAGAGACAGTGAGAGAAGGAAATGAAAGAGAAACAGAGTGAGAGAGAGGTTTGTCTGAGTGTGTCTGTCTGAGTGAGTGTGTCTGTGTGTCTGAGTGTGTGTTTCTAAGTGAGTGTGTCTGAGTGAGTGTGTCTGAGTGAGTGTGTCTGAGTGTGTGTTTCTGAGTGTGTCTGAGTGTGTCTGAGTGTGTCTGAGTGAGTGTGTCTGAGTGTGTGTTTCTGAGTGTGTCTGAGTGTGTCTGAGTGTGTCTGTGTGTCTCGAGCTCATTCCTGTCACGGTTATGTGTTTGAGTCAAATGCACATTGCCTCTATATGTCGGGGCTGCAAGGCAGCAATGACATGCTAATGATTAACCATAACAGCTCTATAAAGGATGTAAGTTGACATGCTAATGATTAGCCATAAGAGCTCTATAAAGGATATAAGTTGACATGCTAATGATTAACCATAACAGCTCTATAAAGGATATAAGTTGACATGCTAATGATTAACCATAAGAGCTCTATAAAGGATATAAGTTGACATGCTAATGATTAGCCATAAGAGCTCTATAAAGGATATAAGTTGACATGCTAATGATTAGCCATAAGAGCTCTATAAAGGATATAGGTTGACATGCTAATGATTAGCCATAACAGCTCAATAAAGGATATAAGTTGACATGCTAATGATTAGCCATAACAGCTCTATAAAGGATATAAGTTGACATGCTAATGATTAGCCATAACAGCTCTATAAAGGATATAAGTTGACATGTCTTGGGAACCCTTCCTTTACAGCCAGGTATTCTACTAGAATCATATCCTGTCTTGGGAACCCTTTATTACAGCCAGGTATTCTACTAGAATCATATCCTGTCTTGGGAACCCTTTATTTTGTTGGTAACCCTGGCATCTGTACAAGCTACTTGTTACCTGATAATTACATTACTTTACACTGACAGGTTTCTTTCTTTTCTCTGCTCTACATTATTCCACAAACCAATCCACAATTCTAATACAACCAATCCACAACCCTAAGTCAACCATCCACAATTCTAATACAACCAATCCACAACCCTAAGTCAACCATCCACAATTCTAATACAACCAATCCACAATCCCTAAGTCAACCATCCACAATTCTAATACAACCAATCCACAACCCTAATACAACCAATCCACAACCCTAATACAACCAATCCACAACCCTAATTCAACCAATCCACAACCCTAATACAACCAATCCACAACCCTAATTCAACCATCCACAATTCTAATGCAACCAATCCACAACCCTAATTCAACCATCCACAATTCTAATGCAACCAATCCACAACCCTAATACAACCATCCACAATTCTAATACAACCAATCCACAACCCTAATACAACCAATCCACAACCCTAATACAACCAATCCACAACCCTAATACAACCAATCCACAACCCTAATACAACCAATCCACAATTGTAATACCACCTCACAGTCAAAGACACTGCAACACATAGCAGGAACAGGTGTTTTTAATAACAGACAGTGAACAGTGATAGTTCACAGCAACAAGATGGAGCAGATGACTCCGGATGAGTCCCACATGGCAGCTTATGGGCCCTGGTCAAAACGAGCACAATGCAGAGGGAGTTGGTTGCGATCTGGGATGCAAATAGAGAAGAGAAACATATCAATAGGGTGGGGGGTGATCGGAGAGAGAGAGAAAGAGAGCGGGGGTGATCAGAGAGAGAGAGAGAGAGAGAGAGAGAAAGAGAGCGGGGGTGATCAGAGAGAGAGAGAGAGAGAGAAAGAGAGCGGGGGTGATCAGAGAGAGAGAGAGAAAGAGAGCGGGGGTGATCAGAGAGAGAGAGAGAGAGAGAGAGAGAGAGAGAGGGGGTGATCAGAGAGAGAGAGAGAGAGAGAAAGAGCGGGGGTGATCAGAGAGAGAGAAAGAGAAAGAGAGCGGGGGTGATCAGAGAGAGAGAGAGAGAGATGGTTGTGAGGTCTGGGGTCCGCTCGCCAACCAAGACTTCACAAAATGGGACAAACACAAAATTGAGACTCTGCAAGCAGAATTCTGCAAAAGTATCCTCCGTGTACAACGTAGAACACCAAATAATACATGCAGAGCAGAATTAGGCCGATACCCACTAATTATCAAAATCCAGAAAAGAGACGTTAAATTCTACAACCACCTAAAAGGAAGCGATTCACAAACCTTCCATAACAAAGCCAGCACCTACAGAGAGATGAACCTGGAGAAGAGTCCCCTAAGCAAGCTGGTCCTGGGGCTCTGTTCACAAACACAAACACACCCTACAGAGCCCCAGGACAACAGCACAATTAGACCCAACCAAATCATGAGAAAACAAAAAGATAACTACTTAACACATTGGAAAGAATTAACAAAAAAACAGAGCAAACTAGAATGCTATTTGGCCCGAAACAGAGAGTACACAGCGGCAGAATACCTGACCACTGTGACTGACCCAAAATTAAGGAAAGCTTTGACTATGTACAGACTCAGTGAGCATAGCCTTGCTATTGAGAAAGGCCGCCGTAGGCAGACATGGCTCTCAAGAGAAGCCAGGCTATGTGCTCACTGCCCACAAAATGAGGTGGAAACTGAGCTGCACTTCCTAACCTCCTGCCCAATGTATGACCATATTAGAGAGACATATTTCCCTCAGATTACACAGATCCACAAAGAATTAGAAAACAAATCCAATTTTGAAAAACTCCCATATCTACTGGGTGAAATTCCACAGTGTGCCATCACAGCAGCAAGATTTGTGACCTGTTGCCACGAGAAAAGGGCAACCAGTGAAGAACAAACACCATTGTAAATACAACCCATATTTATGCTTATTTATTTTATCTTGTGTCCTTTAACCATTTGTACATTGTTGAACCACTGTATATATATATAATATGAAATTTGTAATGTCTTTACTGTTTTGAAACTTCTGTATGTGTAATGTTTACTGTTAACTGTTAATTTTTGTTGTTTTTCACTTTATATATTCACTTTGTATGTTGTCTACCTCACTTGCTTTGGCAATGTTAACACATGTTTCCCATGCCAATAAAGCCCTTGAATTGAATTGAGAGAGAGAGAGAGAGAGAGCAGGGGTGATCAGAGAGAGAGAGAGAGAGAAAGAGAGCGGGGGTGATCGTAGAGAGAGAGAGAGAGTGAGAGAGAGAGCGGGGGTGATCAGAGAGAGAGAGAGAGAGAGATCAGAGAGGGATGACAAAATGTAAAAAATATAAAAGAATTAGAGTGTCATTTTCCCACGCAGAGAGCTGTGCGTTGACAACGCACTACATTGCTTCCTGCTATAAGTTGAGGGACAGACCAATCAACCTGCACATATATTCTACTGTATGCTTATTGTTATTGTTGAATGTATGGTTATTTTGACACTTGGTTATTGTTGTTACTGTTGTCCCGTTGACAATTTTGACTCTCATTTTTATTTTGTTATATTTTTTTAATGTTGTAAATATCCAAAATAAGCTTTGGCAATATGAACATTGTTACGTCATGCCAATAAAGCAAATTGAATTGAAAGAGAGAGAGAGAGAGAGAGAGAGAGAGAGAGAGAGAGAAAGAGAGAGAGAGAGAGACAGAGGGAGAGGGGACAGACAGAGAGAGAGAGAGAGAGAGAGAGGGGGACAGACAGAGAGAGACAGAGACAGAGAAGAAATGAGAAAACAAAAAGATAATTACTTGACACATTGGAAAGAATTAACAAAAAAACAGAGCAAACTAGAATGCTATTTGGCCCTAAATAGAGAGTACACAGCGGCAGAATACCTGACCACTGTGACTGACCCAAAATTAAGGAAAGCTTTGACTATGTACAGACTCAGTGAGCATAGCCTTGCTATTGAGAAAGGCCGCCGTAGGCAGACATGGCTCTCAAGAGAAGCCAGGCTATGTGCTCAATGCCCACAAAATGAGGTGGAAACTGAGCTGCACTTCCTAACCTCCTGCCCAATGTATGACCATATTAGAGACACATATTTCCCTCAGATTACACAGATCCACAAAGAATTAGAAAACAAATCCAATTTTGATAAACTTCCAGATCTACTGGGTATAATTTCACAGTGTGCCATCACAGCAGCACGATTTGTGACCTGTTGCCACGAGAAAAGGGCAACCAGTGAAGAACAAACACCATTGTAAATACAACCCATATTTATGCTTATTTATTTTATCTTGTGTCCTTTAACCATTTTTACATTGTTAAAACACTGTATATATATAATATGATATTTGGATTGTCTTTATTGTTTTGAAACTTCTGTATGTGTAATGTTTACTGTTAATTTGTATTGTTTATTTCACTTTATATATTCACTTTATATATTATCTACCTCACTTGCTTTGGCAATGTTAACACATGTTTCCCATGCCAATAAAGCCCCTTGAATTGAATTGAATTGAATTGACAGAGACAGAGACAGAAACAGAGAGATGGTTCTGAGGCTCAGTTCACCATACCAACCCCATAGAGCCTCAGGACAGCACTCAGAATATCTGGCCCAACCAAATCATCACAAAACAAAAATAAAAATATTTCACCTATTGGAAAGACACCATAAGAAAATCAAAGGTAACTTCTATTTGTCTCTAAACAGACAGTACATGGTGGCAGACTATCTGACCACTGTGACTGATAGAGAACTGAGGAAAACACTGACTAGGTACAGACTCAGTGAGCACATTCTGGCTATAGAGACCGGTCGTCACAGACAAACCTGGCTGCTCAGAGAGGACAGTCTGGCTATAGAGACCGGTCGTCACAGACAAACCTGGCTGCCCAGAGAGGACAGTCTGGCTATAGAGAATGGACGTCACAGACAAACCTGGCTGCCCAGAGAGGACAGTCTGGCTAGAGAGACCGGTCGTCACAGACAAACCTGGCTGCCCAGAGAGGACAGTCTGGCTATAGAGACCGGTCGTCACAGACAAACCTGGCTGCCCAGAGAGGACAGTCTGGCTATAGAGACCGGTCGTCACAGACAAACCTGGCTGCCCAGAGAGGACAGGTTGTGCTCACTCTGCTCCAGGGGAGCGGTAGAGACAGAGCTGCATTTCCTATTACACTGTGACAAATACTCAGACCTAAGAGAATATTTCTTTCCCAAGATTATAATTCAATACAAAGAATTTAAAACTATAAAATATGAAGAAAAAATCTAATATTTATTGGGTGAAAAGCCAAAATGTGCAGTTTTGGCAGCCAAATATGTGTCGTCCTGCCACAACCTGAGCGACAGCCAGTGAAAAGTGCAAAGTAATGTCGATAATATTTCCCATCTTGTTTTGTTTTGTCTTTCATACCCTGTCATGTGTCTTCTCAGTCATGTTGACACTGGTCTACTACCAGGTCATGTGTCTTCTCAGTCAGGTTGACACTGGTCTACTACCAGGTCATGTGCCTTCTCAGTCATGTTGACACTGGTCTACTACCAGGTCATGTGTCTTCTCAGTCATGTTGACACTGGTCTACTACCAGCTCATGTGTCTTCTCAGTCATGTTGACACTGGTCTACTACCAGGTCATGTGTCTTCTCAGTCATGTTGACACTGGTCCACTACCAGGTCATGTGTCTTCTCAGTCATGTTGACACTGGTCTACTACCAGGTCATGTATCTTCTCAGTCATGTTGAGACTGGTCTACTCCCATTGCTTTAATGTATTGTTGTTCTCATTAATATTGTTGTAGTTGTTGTTAATGGTAATCCCATGTCCACTACTACTATTATTATTGCTGTTGGTCCCACCATTTCTTTATATATAAATGTATTTTATATATAAATATATATTTTTACTTAATTTTTATTTTTCGATATGTATACTTTGACAATGTAAGTAATAAGTAAAAGAAAAGGAAGATCAGAGAGAGAGAGACAGAGACAGAAAGAGAGAGAGAGAGACAGAGAGAGGGGGGGGAGAGAGAGAGAGAGAGGAAGATCAGAGAGAGAGGGTGATCAGAGAGAGAGAGAGAGAGAGAGAGAGACAGAGAAGAGAGAGAGAGAGAGAGAGAGAGAGAGAGAGAGAGAGAGAGAGAAAGGAAGGAAGGAAGTTCAGAGAGAGAGAGAAAGGAAGATCAGAGAGAGAGGGCGATCAGAGAGAGAGGGTGATCAGAGAGAGAGAGAGACAGAGAGACAGAGACAGAGAGCGACAGCGAAAGATATTGTCTGGTGGATTCAGTTCTGGACAGAAATGATATTATTTTAAATCTTCTAATCTTATTGTTCTCTCCTCCTCCCCCTTGCCGTCCTCACCTCACATCACCTCTTCTCCCTTCCTCCCCCTCACCTCACCTCTCCTCTTCTCCTCCCCCTCAACTCACCTCTCCTCCCCTCCTCCCCCTCACCTCACCTCTCCTCTCCTCCTCCCCTCACCTCTCACCTCACACCTCACACCTCACACCTCACCTCTCCTCTCCTCCTCACCTCACCTCTCCTCTTCTCACCTCACCTCTCCTCTCCTCTCCTCCTCCCCTCACCTCACACCTCACCTCATCTCTCCTCCTCCCCCTCAACTCACCTCTCCTCCCCTCCTGCACTTCACCTCACCTCATCTCTCCTCCCCTCCTACCCCTCACCTCTATTCTCTTCCCTTCCTCCCTTCCTCCCCCTCACCTCACCTCTCCTCCCTTCCTCCCCCTCACCTCACCTCCCACCTCTCAACTCATCTCACCTCTCCTCTCCTCCCTTCCTCCCCCTCACCTCACCTCTCCTTTTGCCCTCCTCCTCCTTCTCCTCCTCCTCCTCCTCCTTCCCCTCCTCCTCCTCCTCCCCTCCTCCTTCTCCTCCTCCTTCTCCACCTCCCCTCCTCCTCCTCCACCTCTCCACTGTCCCAAGAGAAATTGGTTCTCCCCTCAGTCACTCACGATTAAAGAATCGCTGACAGAGAATCAGTCATCCTGACCTCAAATTTTTACATCTTTTACGATATCAATCAATCATTTGGAAGATATTGAAGAAAAAAAAGTAGTTTGGAGAGACAAAAGATTGCCTGTAATGCGTTATATATCCAGTTATCAACGATTAAAATGCATTGCCTTGTAACACACATCAATCTATGCGTATGTCAATACAGGTCTGTGGACTGGGACCTTAAGGCAGATGTTTGAGTGTCTCATCGCTAGTTTGGCTGACAATGTATTGGTTTATGGCGAATGCTGTTATTTAAACTGTGAACATCATATTTAAACAATGTACAGTGGGGCAAAAAAGTATTTAGTCAGCCACCAATTGTGCAAGTTCTCCCACTAAAAAAAGATGAGAGAGGCCTGTAATTTTCATCATAGGTACACTTCAACTATGACAGACAAAATGAGAAAAAAAATCCATAAAATCACACTGTAGGATTTTTAATGAATTTATTTGCAAATTATGGTGTGTTTATTATTTATTTATTAATGTAACAGTATAATTTTAGACCGACCCCTCGCCCATACCCGGGCGCAAACCAGGGACCCTCTGCACACATCAACAACTGACACCCACGAAGCATCGTTACCCATCGCTCCACAAAAGCCACGGTGACTAAATACTTTTTTGCCCCACTGTATGTCCGTTGCGTTATGCTAATTAGTGTCAAATGACAACGGTCCCATTCACGGGATGGGGCCTCCTTACATCAGCGGAAAACACCAGCCTTACTTATGATTCAAATACAAAATAGTTTAATTATAGTTTAATTATTTATTACTAGCTAACTAAATGGTAACACAGAATAAACACTTAATACATGAGAAAAGGTCCCTAGCGGACCAACACATGGCGGCTACAAAGAAGACAAGAGGGAGGGAGAGAGGGGAAAGAGACAGTTAACGTTGATCTCTTTAGAAAACTATTCTCATGGTAATCATATACTTTTCACAACCTTCTGCCAACCATTTGAAGTAAGAAATCATTCATGCATTTATGTGTGAATGCCAACATTGGCCATTTATCTCTGTCGGAACCAGGCCATCTTAGGAAGGGCCTTTCTGTGGCACGTTTGCTCTGATTGTCCAAAACGGGTACCCCCCGTCTTCTACTATTCACTCTGGAAGATGGATGTTTCGGCGGTTGTTGTTCTTCGCATTCAATGATGCCGAATTCCTAGCTGCAGACTAGTAATCAATATCAAAGACTTGTTCTTATTCTGTCGGTATCGATAGTCTAAGAGTTTTACCACGTGGTATGGTTAAAAGATTCAGCAATGGTCTACAACCTTTGTCCTCCTAATGGAGAAAAACATGGTCTGCAACCTTTAGCCATCTCGTAATTGAGGTCTGCTAATCGAAAGCCCGAGTTGGGTTCTTATTGAGAATGGCAGAAGAGGGCTGTCCCAGGATGTCTGACCCTAACTGGGCTCAGGGGTGGTCCTCTGATTTAATTCAAATCAAAAGGGAATTGTATTTTTCTTAATTAAACAGTCAATTAAACAGCCAAAATCATATTACACAATTATACAAATAGTATCATACTCACTCATTCATCTTATACAACAATTAGATGTAAACTTCATATCTGAGGCTATTATATAAACAGCGTTATGGTAATGTGGCCACACCGTCTTCCATGAGCTTTCCCAAGTTGTGACAAACGGACCAGTTCGTAGCTGGATCCTTCAACGATCTTTTATACTTTCTGCGGAACATGAAATTTGTTCGTACCTCAAGTTCTGTAAGGTGGAAGGATTTCCTTTGTCCTCTATGAAAGTTTATACGTTTACCCTCTTTCTACTATGTGTCCATGAGGAGATCCTCTCAGGAATTTACGACCTCTGACCACAGCAGCCTAGTTGAAAGAGGCAAGGAGAAGGCAGGGAGAGGGGGATGGGTTTGCTATAACCAAAGAGGCCAACGGCATGACAGAGGCATGGCAAGAAGAGATGGAAGGCTAGGAGAGAGCAGAGATGGGATTCTGAAATGCATAGTCACACATAGCACACACACACACACACACACACAACACACACACACACACACACACACACACACACACACACACACACACACACACACACACACACACAGACACACACACACACTCACATTCAAAGTGGTCAAACGGAATCTCTGTTTTTTTCTGGCATCAGATTGTGTCCATTTTGTGTGATATGTTACAAATGTTGCAATTTTGTATGATATTTTTTTTAAATACAATGTGTATATTTGTTTATTTTGTGAATTTGTTGTGATTACAAACCCACATAGTATATCCTTTTGTGAATCCCAAACCCGCATGCGGGAGCGTAATCATCGCCTGAAACTAATTAGTATAACGCAACGGACATAAATATCCCTAGAAAATATTCCTATTCATGAAAATCACAAATGAAATATATTGAGACACAGCTTAGCTTTTGTTAATCACCCTGTCATCTCAGATTTTCAAAATATGCTTTACAGCCAACGCTAGACAAGCATTTGTGTAAGTTTATCGATAGCCTAGCATAGCATTATGCCTTGCTAACAGCAGGCAACCCTGTCACGGAAATCAGAAAAGCAATCAAATTAAATCGTTTACCTTTGATGAACTTCGGATGTTTTCACTCACGAGACTCCCAGGTAGATATCCAAAGTTCATTTTTCCCCAAAATATTGTTTTTGAAGGCGAAATAGCTCCATTTGTTCTTCACGTTTGGCTGAGAAATTGCCCGGAAATTGCGGTCACCACAACGCCCCAAAAATATTCCAAATTAGCTCCATAATATCGACAGAAACATGGCAAACGTTGTTTGGAATCCATCCTCAAGGTGTTTTTCTAATATCTATTCGATAATATATCCGTCGGGACAATTTGTTTTTCACTAGGACCGATTGGAGTAATGGCTACCTCTCTATTTTACACGAGAATCTCTCTCGGAGCCACCATGTGACCACTTATGCAATGTGGCCGCCTACGGGAATTCTTCAACAGAAAAGCGTAAAACTACGTCACAATGCTGTAGACACCTTGGGAAATACGTAGAAAGCGTAAGCTGGTTGATAGCACATTCACAGCTCAATAAGGACTCATTGGAACGCAGCGCTTTCAAATTTTCAGATTTTACTCAGGCTTTCCCCTGCAACATCAGTTCTGTTATACTCACATACAATATCTTTACAGTTTTGGAAACGTTAGAGTGTTTTCTATCCAAAGCTGCCAATTATATGCATATTCTAGCATCTATTCCTGACAAAATATCCCGTTTAAAACGGGAATGTTTTTTTCCCAAAAATGAAAATACTGCCCCCTAGTACCAAGAGGTTTTATTAAGACATTAAGTTTCTGTCGCAAAAACTATCAAGCACTGCGATGAAACTTGCTCTCATGAGGACCACCACAGGAATGGAAGACCCAGAGTTGCCTCTGCCACAGAGGATAAGTTCATTAGAGTTAACTATACCTCAGATTGCAGCCCAAATAAATACTTCAACATCAACTGTTCAGAGGAGACTGCGTGAATCAGGCATTGCTGCAACGAAACTAAATGACACCAATAAGAAAAAAGAGACTTACTTGGGCCAAGAAACATGAGCAGACATTAGACCGGTGGAAATCTGTCCTTTCATCTTTTGGTTCCAACCACGGTGTCGTTGAGAGACGCAGAGTAGGTGAACGGATGATCTCCACCGTGAAGCATGGAAGAGGAGGTGTGATGGTGTGGGGGTGCTTTGCTGTTGACACAGTTGATGATTTATTTAGAATTCAAGGCACGCAATACAATACACCATCAATACACCATCCCATCTGGTTAGCGCTCAGTGGGACTATCATTTGTTTTTCAACAGGACAATAACCCAACACTCCTCCAGGCTATTTAAGGGCTATTTGACCGAGAAGGAGAGTGATGGGGTGCTGCATTAGATGACCTGGCCTACACAATCACCCGACCTCAACCCAATTGAGACGGGATGAGTTGGAATGCAGAGTGAAGGAAAAGCAGCCAACAAGTGCTCAGCACTTCAAGACTGTTGGAAAAGCATTCCTCATGAAGCTGGTTGAGAGAAATATATTTTGTTTAACACTTTTTTGGTTACTTCTATTTATTTTTAAACTAGATGAGTCAGTTAAGAACAAATTCATATTTACAATGACGGCCTACCCCGGCCAAACCTGGACAACCCTGAGCCAATTGTGCAACACCCTATGGGACTCCAAATCACGGCCTGATGTGATACAGCCTGGATTCGAACCAGGGACAGTAGTGACCCCTCTTGCACTGATCTGCAGTGCCTTATACATCTGCACACTACTTACTAAATGATTCCATGTGTTATTTCATATTTTTGTATTTATTCTACAAAGCAGAAAATAGTAAAAATAAAGACAAACCCTTGAATGAGTAGGTGTGTCCACACTTTTGAGTGGTACTGTACATGCACGCCTGCACACACACACACACACACACACACACACACACACACACACACACACACACACACACACACACACACCTGATTCCACCTCCAATTTGTAATCCACATTCTCACATTGGCAGATAGAGGCCGGTAGTGTATCCTTGCTCCAGGTATACCACTCTTCCATATGTCTCCTTCCCCTCCTCTCCTCCCCCACTCCCTCTTCCATCCATCTGTGCCTTCTCTCCTCCCCCATCCATCCATATCTCTCTCCTCTCCTCACCCCTGCCCCCCCTCACCCACTCTCCCCACTTCCATTCCTATCTTTCCCTCTCCCCCTTTCCCCCTTCCATCCCTATCTCTCCCTCCCCTCCTCACCCTCTCCCACTTCCATCCCTATTGCTCCCTCTTCTCCACCCCTTCCTTCTCCTTCCATCCGTTTCTCCCTCTCCTCTCCCCACTTCCATCCATGCTCCCCCTCCCCTTACATCCATGTGTCTCCTCTCCTCTCCTCTCCTCCCCCTCTCCCCCTTCTATCCATATCTCTCCCTCCTCTCCTACCCCTCTCATCTATATGTCACTCTCCCCTCTCCCCCTTCCATCCATATGGCTCCCCCTCATCCCCTCATTCCCCTTCCATCAGTTCCTCTCCCTCCTCTCATCCCACCTCCTCTCCTTCCCTACCTATCTCTCCCATCCTCTACTCCCCTCTCCCCCTTCCATCCACATCTCTCACTCCTCTCCTCCCCTTCCTTTTAACCATTGTATCCCTCCACAAGGGAAGACACCCGCAAACACAGAGGCACACACACAAACACAAATAATTCAACGACAGCCTTTTGACAACAACTTGACGATGTAGGGTGAATGGATGTGAGAAATTGTCAACTGTCATTTTCCTGTCTAAACTACCTGTCATTTCCCTGTCTAAACTACCTGTCCTTTCCCTGTCTAAACTACCTGTCCTTTTCCTGTCTAAACTACCTGTCCTTTCCCTGTCTAAACTACCTGTCATTTCCCTGTCTAAACTACCTGTCATTTTACTGTCTAAACTACCTGTCATTTCCCTGTCTAAACTACCTGTCATTTCCCTGTCACACAGAGGTATCAAACATTAAAACCACACTTTATTTAGTCACAGACTAGAGAGAGAGAGAGAGAGAGAGAGAGCCAGACAGAGGGAGAGAGAGAGAGAGAGACCGAGAGAGAGGGATAGAGAGAGAGAGACAGAGAGAGAGAGAGACAGAGAGAGAGAGAGAGAGAGATCGAGAGAGAGAGAGAGAGAGAGCGAGAGGCAGAGAGAGAGAGAGACAGAGAGAGAGAGAGAGAGAGAGAGAGACCGAGAGAGAGAGAGAGACAGAGAGAGAGAGAGAGAGACCGAGAGAGAGAGAGAGAGAGAGCGAGAGACAGAGACAGAGAGAGACAGAGAGAGACAGAGAGAGACAGAAAGAGAGAAGAGAGAGAGAGAGAGAGAGAGAGATGGATAGAGAGAGACAGAGACAGAGAGCGAGAGATGGATAGAGAGAGAGAGACAGAGAGAGAGAGAGAGGGAGAGAGACAGAGAGAGAGAGAGAGAGAGCGAGAGCAAGAGATGGATAGAGAAAGACAGAGACAGAGAGAGACAGAGAGAGAGAGAGAGAGAGAGAGAGAGATGGATAGAGAGAGAGTATGAAAGAGATGGTGCATAAATCAAATTATTTCAGTGAAGAACTATAGAGAATGTGAGTGTGTAAGAGAAAAGGAGAAAGATGAGAGAGAGAAGAGTGGACGAACGTTGTCTACTTTTCAGACATAATTGTTTTTTGGGCAGTGTGCAGTGATAGGAGAGAACCCGGTCCTGGGAGGCAGCGGGGTGTGACATTTTCATTTGCTACCAAGTTTTCCTCAGGAGTATGATAATGCAGATTGTATAAATCTGTATCCCAAATGGCACCCTATTCCCTATATAGTGCACTACTTTAGACCAGAGCCCTATGGAACCCTATTCCCTATATAGTGCACTACTTTAGACCAGAGCCCTACGGAACCCTATTCCCTATATAGTGCACTAATATCTCTGTACAGATTCTAGTGTCAACAGCGACAGATGGGGCATTGAGTGTCAGGGCTCAGCATCTTAATAATGTCCGGTGTTCCTCATCATTCTCATCATAATAATATCCAGTGTTCCTCATCATTCTCATCATAATAATATCCAGTGTTCCTCAACATTCACCTCAATTTATTGTACAGTGTTCCTCAACATAACTTCATTCAGTGTTCCTCATTATATTATTCATCATCAAAATAATGTCCGGTCTTTCTCATCATAATAAAATCCAGTGTTCCTCATTGTATTAATTTCCAGTCTTCATCATCATTTTCATCAAACCAATATTTAGTGTTCATCATCATCCTCATCAATATAATATCCAGTGTTCCTAATCATAATAATACAGGCTAAACCGAAAACAAGGCTTATCTGAAGGCTCCATAAATTTTATTAGCATATCGATTGCTCCACCTGGGGTGGCAAAACCCTGCATCATTGTTATTCTAACTTACGCTACGCATATAAGGCCCTCCCCCGCCCTCCTTTCGGAAAAGCTGACCACGACTCCGTTTTGTTTCTCCCTGCCTATAGACAGAAACTAAAACAGGAAGCTCTGGGGCTCAGGTCTGTTCAACGCTGGTCCAACCAATCGGATTCCACGCTTCAAGATTGCTTCGATCACGTGGACTGGGATATGTTCCTCGTAGCATCGAACAACAACATTGATGAATACACTGATTCGGTGAGCAAGTTAATTAACAAGTGCGTCGGTGATGTCATACCCACAGTGTCTAAAAAAACCTTCCCCAACCAGAAACCGTGGATTGATGGCAGCGTTCGCGCAAAACTGAAAGTGCGAACCATTGCATTTAATCAGGGCAAGGCGACCGGAAACATGACCGAATACAAACAGTGTAGCTATTCCCTCTGCAAGGCAATCAATCAAGCTAAGCAACAGTATAGAGACAAAGTAGAGTTGCAATTAAACGGCCCAGACACGAGACGTATGGGGCAGGGTCTACAGTCAATCACGGACTACAAATGAAAAACCAGCCCCGTCGCGGACCACAATGTTTTGCTCCCAGACAAACGACACAACTTCTTTGCTCGCTTTGAAGACAATACAGTGCCACTGACATGGCCCGTTACCAAAGCCTGCAGGCTCTCCTTCACTGAAGCCAACATGAGTAAAACATTTAAACGTGTTAACTTCTTTGGGACTGGAGGGCAGTATTGAGTAGCTTGGATGAATAAGGTGCCCAGAGCAAACTACCTGCTACTCAGGCCCAAAAGCTAGAATATGCATATAATTAGTTGATGTGGATAGAAAACTGAAGTTTTGAATGATGTCTGTGAGTATAACAGAACTCATATGGCAGGCAAAAACCAGAGAAAAAATCTAACCGGGAAGTGGGAAATCTGAGGTTTGTTGGTTTTCAAGTATTTTCTTATCGAATATACAGTGTCTATGGGGTCATATTGCACATCCTGAGGCTTCCACTAGATGTCAACCATCTTTAGAACCTTGTTTCAGGCTTCTACTGTGAAGGGGGAGCGAATAAGAGCTGTTTGACTAAGGGGTCTGGCAGAATGCCATGAGCTAAGTCAGGCGCACGGCCATGAGAGCGAGCTGCGTTCCCTTTCAGTTCTAAAGACAAAGGAATTGTCCG
This sequence comes from Oncorhynchus tshawytscha, assembly GCF_018296145.1. Taxonomy (NCBI): domain Eukaryota; kingdom Metazoa; phylum Chordata; class Actinopteri; order Salmoniformes; family Salmonidae; genus Oncorhynchus; species Oncorhynchus tshawytscha. Next base: position 37,110,703 of record NC_056459.1, read on the forward strand.
TTTGGAATATTATCAAAGATTTATGATAAAAACATCCTAAAGATTGATTATGTAAATCGTTTGACATGTTTCTACGAACTGTAATATAACTTTTTAGACTTTTCATCAGAACTAATTGCTCGTGCAATGTGCATGTGCTAAACGCGCGAACAAAAAGGAGGTATTCGAACAAAACAAACATTTATTATGGAACTAGGATTCCTGGGAGCATTCTGATGTAGATCATCAAAGGTAAGTAAATAGTTATAACTCTATTTCTGAGTTTTGTGACACCTCTCCTTCTTTGGAAAATGGCTGTATGTTTTTCTGTGACTAGGCGCTGACCTAACATAATCGCAAGGTGTGCTTTCGCCGTAAAGCCTTTTTGAAATCAGACACTGTGGCTGATTAACGAGAAGTTTTTCTTTAAAATGGTGTATAATACTTCTATGTTTGATGAATTTTAAGTACAAGATTTCTGTTGTTTTGAATTTGGCTCCCTGCAATCTCACTGGCTGTTGGCGAGGTGGCGTCCCACATATCCCAGAGAAGTTAACCCTCACAAGGCTGCATGTCCAGACGGCATCCCCAGCCACGTCCTCAGAGCATGCACAGACCAGCTGGCTGGTGTGTTTACGGACATATTCAATCAATCCTTATCCCAGTCTGCTGTTCCCATGTGCTTCAAGAGGGCCACCATTGTTCCTGTTCCCAAGAAAGCTAAGGTAACTGAGCTAAATGACTATCGCCTCGTAGCTCTCACTTCCGTCATCATGAAGTGCTTTGAGAGACTATATCACCTCCACCCTACCTGACAATCTGTCAAGACCCGGTTACAAACTCAGGTCTCCGGTGTGAGAAACAGTCGCTTAGCAAACTGAGCCACTAATAGAACCCAGAAGACGAGGCAGACAGTATTTGAGACAGTGTTTTAATAAAGTAAAAAGGAAGGTTTTACAGGCAAAAATATAAATCCACAAGGTCAAAAGTAACTCCAAGAGAAAAAGGTAATCCTCCAAGTCAAAAGGTAAATCCACAAGGTGGTAGGTACAGCAGGGGAAAAAGCCTCAAAAGATAATCAAAAATAAATAATTGAGAACAAAAACAGAGTTCCACAAGAGAGTCCAACTGGAGTAACACATGTTCACAGCATCACTAGGGCTGGGTGCCAACATTCAAACACAGAGCACAGAACTGAGGAAAACTAAGGGTTTAAATACAATCAAGGGAAACGAGGCACAGGTGCAAATAATAACTGGAAACAAGGGAAAACAAAAGGGTCAAAAAGCACAATGGGGGCATCTAGTGACCAAAACCGGAACAATCCTGGCACAACCTAGACCCACTCCAATTTGCTTACCGCCCCAATAGGTCCACAGATGACGCATTCACACTGCACACTGCCCTAACCCATCTGGATAAGAGGAATACCTATGTACGAATGCTGTTCATCGACGACAGCTCAGCATTTAACACCATAGTACCCTCTAAACTCGTCATTAAGCTTGAGATCCTGGGTGTCGACCCCGCCCTCTGCAACTGGGTCCTGGACATCCTGATGGGACGCACCCAGGTGGTGAGGGTAGGTAACAACATCTCTAACCCGCTAATCCTCAACACTGGGGCCCCACAAGGGTGCGTTCTCAGCCCTCTCCTGTACTCCCTGTTCACCCATGACTGCGTGGCCACGCACACCTCCAACTCAATCATCAAGTTTGCAGACGACACAACAATAGTGGGCTTGATTACCAACAACGACGAAATGGCCTACAGGGAGGAGGTGAGGGCCCTCGGAGTGTGGTGTCAGGAAAATAACCTCACACTCAATGTCAACAAAACTAAGGAGATGATTGTGGACTTCAGGAAACAGCAGAGGGAACACCCCCTATCCACGTCGATGGAACAGTAGTGGAGAGGGTGGAAAGTTTTAAGTTCCTCGGCGTACACATCACGGACAAACTGAATTGGTCCAACCACACAGACAGTGTGGTGAAGAAGGCGCAGCAGCGCCTCTTCAACCTCAGGAGGCAGAAGAAATTTGTCTCTTCACCATAAACACTCACAAACTTTTACAGATGCACAATCGAGAGCATCCTGTTGAGCTGTATCACCGCCTGGTACGGCAACTGCTCCGCCCACAACCATAACCTCCAGAGGGTAGTGAGGTCTGCACAACACATCACCGGGGGCAAACTACCTGTCCTCCAGGACACCAACACCACCCGATGTCACAAGAAGGCCAAAAAGTTCATAAAGGACAACAACCACCTGAGCCACTGCCTGTTCACCCCGCTATCATCCAGAAGGCGAGGTCAGTACAGGTGCATCAAAGCTGGGACCGAGAGACTGAAAAACAGGTTATATCTCAAGGCCATCAGACTGTTAAACAGCCACCACTAACATTGAGTGGCTGCTGCCAACATACTGACTCAACTCTAGCCACTTTAATTATGGAAAAATTGATGTAATAAATGTGTCACTAGCCACTTTAAACACTGACACTTTATATAATGTTTACATAACTCATCTCATATGTATATACTGTACTCTATACCATCTACTGCAGCTTGCCTATGCCGTTCGGCCATCACTCATTCATATATCTTTATGTACATATTCTAATTCATTCCTTTACACTTGTGTGTATACAGTAGTTGTTGTGAAATTGTTAGGTTAGATTTCTTGTTAGATATTACTGCACGATCGGAACTAGAAGCACAAGCATTTACATCTGCTAACCGTAAGTACGTGACCATTTATTTTTTATTATTTTTTTTAAATTTGATTTGATATTTGATGTTTCTTAACAAAGTAATATTCTAGTGTTCCTCATCTTAACGATACTGGATATCAAATCAAATCAACAATAAAAATTGTGTTTTTCTCATCGTTCTCATCATAATAGTAGTACTGTGAGTTGCAAGTTAGTTTACCCAGCCAGGATTTCGTGGTTCTGTGAGAGCTAATTGGTTTTCACAGCCAGGTTTTCATCTTGAAAGACAATATCAAGACATTCTGACCCCCCCCCACCTCTTTTCCTTTTCTCCTAGCATTTTTAGTCTGGGTTGAATGTCAAGCAGTATTCAAATGTATGTTAATGCTCAGTGGCTGACATAGGGTTCACCTCATTTAGAAAAACAACGTAAACACAAGTCTCATATCAGATTCAGTGCTTGATTCTGATTAGATTCAGGGCTTGATTCTGGTCGGCTTAAAAAAGCAGCACAAGCCATCGCTATTTCATCTGCGTGTGCATGTGAGTGTGCGTGCGTGTGTGCTCAAGCGTGCATATCTGTGTGCATGCTTGTGTGCTTAGTACATGCTGATTTGTACGCTTGAAGGGAACTTATTTTCATATATTTAAATGCGGAACTTATTTTCATATATTTAAGTGGCGTAACGTCAGGCTATGACAGTCTCCTGGAACTATCTCTTCGCTGAAGGATTGGGCCTAAAGCTTAGATGTACAGCTTGATTTTCTTAAGTTTTTGTGTTTTGCTCTTATTTTCCCTTACCTCTCTCTTTCTCTCTTTCTCTCTCTCCTTTTCTCTCTCTTTCTCTCTCTCTCTTTCTCTCTCTTTCTCTCTCTCTTTTTCACTCTCTCTTCCTCTCTCTTTCTCTCTCTCTCTTTTTCTCTCTCTCTTTCTCACACATCCAGCATAAATTTTCTATATATCTGTCTCCTCTATTCTTCTCTCTCTCACTCTCTCTGCCCCTATAGTAAGTGAACATCCTGGTACTTGAGTGGGACAGGAGACCTGACGATAGGGACATGACGGCAGACTTGTTTCATGCCATTCACCACACAAAGACAGAATCTAAATAACCCCCCTACTCTGTTCCGGTCGAATTGGACCGATTTACAAGTTTTCTCTCTGAAAAAAAAACTTAATTTAATCTGATTGTCATAAGGTTCCATGACTTTGTCCACACCGGGCATCTGAACACACAAAATACATTGTGATGATTTTCATTACATTTTGAGTGTTTTGTTTAACTTTTGTACACCTGTGGTGTTCCCATCAAAAATGACCGGTCATTAGAAATGAAATGGGTGAGACTACAATTAGTCTATCAAATTGTGTTCAGGCACGTGTCCATGTATCAGATGGACACACTTCCTCTCCCAAACCCCCACATACATGTATGTATGTTTGAGCACACACACACACACACCTCACTCCCTTCTTGGCTTCCATTGCAACCCCCACAGGAACCTTTCCCCAATAGAATCTTTCCCCATAGGAATCAAACCTGTTGGAATTCTCACAAACAATCACAACATTGTTTCAATAATATATAGAACTTTTCTCACAGCTATGATATATAAAGCTTATTTGAGGCCTTGATCACAATTCATTCTGTGGCAGCACAATGACCAAACGATATACTGTATGTGAGGCTCTTGATCTTATCTTTGATCATGACACTGGTAAGGAGGAGAGAGTCCTTGTTAAACTTTGACACAAAGTAGTCTGTGATAAATAGCACAATATGTTTCATCTGAGTATTTGTTATAGTCAAAATAATCCATACATGATGCTTTTTCTACTCAACAACTAGTTGTATGAGCTCAGGTCAATGAGGCCTAGTGGCCATACATAGAAAATAGAAGTTCAAAACGTATAATGTTCAGAAGAACTTAAGTTGGTAAAAAGATCTAACACAACATTAGGTGATAATATATGTATTATTATGGATTTATAATCAGCTATAAAGGGGGCGGCCATTTTGGACCGGGAACACAGAATTCATTAACATGAAACAAACACAACAGGAGGGTTAATCTCTTTTTCTCTAACCCCCTCTGTCTTTTCTCTCTCCCTCGCTTCCTCTCGTTCTCTTTAGATGTGTATCCTGATCTGTTTGAATAAAGGAAGGAGAGAATTGATTGGGGACACAATGAAACCACAGCTGAGTGATGGCCAAGGCCTACGCTCTCCTCCTCAATTCAACCCCTTTCTCTTATTCAGCTTTTTTTGCATTGTGTTTCAATATATTTTGTGTAACATTATCGATGCAATATTCTTTAGTATTCCTGGTCTGAGTAATGTCACGAACGTCGTCAGGGGAACGACCGGACCAAGGTGCAGCGCGGTGAGAGTACATTTTTATTTTATTAAGAATGTCGCCAACAAAACAAGAAACCACAAAAAAACGACCGATACATCTTTACTAAAGCAGTACCCAAATCCATTGGATGTAGTGATTACAATATCATAGCCATATCTAGGAAAACCAAATTCCAAAGGCTGAGTCTAACATAATGTGTAAGAGGTCATACAATAAGTTTTGTAGTGATTCCTATGATGTTGATGTAAATACGATGGTCTGTGTTGTGTGTTGTGTGTTGTGACCAGACGCTGCACTTGTCGCGTTTATGTAACTACTTGTTCCAGTTACTAATAAGCAAGCACCCATTAAGAAAATGACTGTAAATACTGTTAAATCCCCGTGGATTGAGGAGTTTAAAAATTGTATGGTTGAGAGGGATGAGGCAAATAAGTCTGGCTGCACAACCTATTGGCAAATGTCACTAAACTGAATAAACATGAAAAAAAAACTAAGAAACAACTACACTATGAAACAAAGTTAAATGATATAAAGAATGATAGTAAAAAGCTTTGGAGCATCTTAAATGACATTTTAGGTAAAAAGGCTCAACATGAATTTAATCAGATTCATTCATCACAATACCCACTGATAATTCTTTCTACTTTAACTATTGTTTCATTGGCAAGATTAGCAAACTTAAGCATGACATGCCAGCAACAAAACGCTGACTCTACACATCCAAGTATATCTGACCAAATTATGAAAGACAAGAATTGTCATTTTCAATTCTGTAAAGTAAGTGTAGAAGAGGTACATTTTTGTTGTTGCTGTATATCAACAATGACAAACCACCAGGGTGTATAACAACTTACTGAGAATGATAGCGGAGAATATCGACACTCCTATTTTCCAAATCTTCAATTTAAGCCTAGTAGAAAGTGGATGCCCTCAGGCCTGGAGGGAAGCAAAAGTTATTCTCCTACCTAACAATAGTAAAGCCCCCTTTAAAAACGTGTTTGACCAGATACAATGCTATTTTACAGTAAACAAATTGACAACAGACTTTCAGCATGCTTATAGGGAAGGACATTCAACAAAACACAGCACTAACACAATTTACTGATGATTGGCTGAGAGAAATTGATGATAAAACAATTGTGAGGCTGTTTTTTTTTATTTCAGTGCTGCTTTTGACATTATCGACAACAGTGTGTTGCTGGAAAAAAGGTATTTGATATGATTTTACACCCCCTGCTACATTATGGATAAAGAGTTACCTGTTGTATAGCACACTCTATTACTTATACAACTATTGCTAGGACAGGACATGAGACAGGAGTAGAAATTAACGTGGGCATTGTTTAATGCGTAGGTTAGCAAGGGGGGGGGGGGTACAGGTGCCCTAAAGGTACAAAACTAGAATATAAACACACAACATTACCAGTCTAAAGGAACACAGAGGGTGTTTTTTTAATGGAAGCCTTTACAGCAACATCCAGGTAGAATCAGGAATTCCCCAGGCCAGCTGTCTAGGCCCCATACTTGTTCAATCTTTACTAACAACATGCCACTGGATTTGAGCACCTCTGGGCACCTAATTCATCCAAGTTACTCAATACTGCCCCCCCCAGCCATAAGAAGTTAATGCGTTTCACAGGAAGAACATTCCAAGCATTTCAACGTAGGTAAGCAGGGGGGTTACAGGTGCCCTGAAGGGACAAAACTAGAATATCAATACACAACATATTCCTCCCCCTGTCACGCGAGCAAGAATTCACCCACCAGCTATGAAGCTTCTGTCTTTTGCTTTGCTCTGTCTCTCCATCCTGTGATATCTGTTGTATCTCTGCAACCTGTTTAGTCTTTGGAAGTCTCAGGAGGTCGAGTCGCGTGGGAAACTGTATTTTCATCATGGCTGACGCGGGTGGCATTTTGGTTGTAGCGTGGGGAGTGTTTCTTTAGGTTAACAGGAAGGTGTTTAGGCACCTATTGAGTGAGCCGCACCCTTGTGATGATTTTAAAGTTTGCGTCATCGTTTGGACAAACCTTTCAGCGAGGCCGTTCGTTGCAGGGTGATACGTCGCTGACTTGATGTGCTGAATTCCATTTGCTTCCATGAACGACCGGAACTCTTCAGACACCAGTTGGGGGGCCATTATCAATAACGAGTTGCGTTGGCAAGCCGAAGCGACTGAAGATTGACCGTGGCTCTTCGATGGTTCTCTCCGCTGAGGTGCTCTTAAACATTGTGAGTTCAGGCCATGTCCCGTGTGCGTCAACTTCGACTAAGAACATACGATCCTCCAGTGGGCCTGCATAGTCTATGTGGACTCGCTGCCAAAGCTCCTCTGAGAGGTCCCATGGGTGTAGTGGCGCTAGCTGAGGCATGTCTCTCATCTTTTGACATGCAGGACTTGACCTTGTCTTCGATAGCTGCGTCCAAACCTGGCCACCAAAAGTAGCTGCGTGACATCTAGTGGAAGCCTTAAGAAGTGCAAGATGACCAATATCCCACTGTATCTTCAATAGGGGCTGAGTTGAAAAACGACCAACCTCAGATTTCCCACTTCCTGGTTGGATTTGTTCTCATGTTTTTCCCTGCCATATGACTTCTGTTATACTCACAGACATCATTCAAACAGTTTTAGAAACTTCAGAGTGTTTCCTATCCAAATATACTAATATGCATATATTAGCAACTGGGAGTAGCAGGCAGTTTTCTCTGGGCACCTCTGGGCACCTAATTCATCCAAGTTACTCAATACTGCCCCCCAGCCATAAGAAGTTAATGCATTTAACATTCCAAGCATTTCAACATAGGTAAGCAGGGGGGTTACAGGTGCCCTAAAGGTACAAAACTAGAATATAAACACACAACATTCCCAGTCTAAAGGAACACAGAGGGTGTTTTGTAATGGAAGCCTTTACAGCAACATCCAGGTAGAATCAGGAATTCCCCAGGGCTGCTGTCTAGGCCCCATACTTTTTCAATCTTTACTAACGACATTCCACGGGGATTTGAGTAAAGCCAGTGTGTCTATGTGCGGATGACTCAACACTATACAGGTCAGCCACTACAGCAGCTGAAATGACTATAACACTTAACAAAGAGTTGCAGTTAGTTTCAGAATGGGTGGCAAGGAATAAGTTAGTCCTAAATATTTCAAAAACTAAAAGCATTGTGTTTGGTAAAAATCATATTCTAAACCCTAAACCTCAACTAAATCTCATAAGGAATGATGTGGTAATTGAACAAGTTGGAGTAACCCTGGATTGTAAACTGTCATGGTCAAAACATATTGTTACAACAGTAGCTAAAGATGGGGAGAGTCTGTCCATAAAAAAAGTGTTGCTCTGCATTCTAAACAGCACTATCAACAAGGCAGGTCTTTCAGGCTCAAGTTTGGTCGCACCTGGACTACTGTTCAGTCGTGTGGTCAGGTGCCACAAAGAGGAACTTTGGAAAATTGCAATTAGCTCAGAACAGGGCAGCACGGGTGAATCCGTGTTCTGTAGCTGACTCCGTGCTCTGTTGCTGACTCCGTGTTCTGCAGCTGACTCAGTATCCTGAGGTCAGTGTTCTGTAGCTGACTCAGTGTTCTGCAGCTGACTCAGTGTTCTGAACTCTGTGTTCTGTAGCTAGCTCAGTGTTCTGCAACTGACTTAGTGTTCTGCAGCTGACTCTGTGTTCTGCAGCGGGCTCAGTGTTCTGCAGCTGACTCAGTGTTCTGCAACTGACTCAGTGTTCTGAAGTCAGTGTTCTGTAGCTGACTCAGTGTTCTGTAACTGACTCAGTGTTCTGAACTCTGTGTTCTGTAGCTGGCTCAGTGGTCTGTAGCTGACTCTGTGTTCTGCAACTGACTCAGTGTTCTGTAGCTGACAGTGTTCTGAATTCTGTGTTCTGTAGCTGACTAAGTGTTCTGTAGCTGACTCAGTGTTCTGTAGCTGACTCAGTGTTCTGTAGCTGACTCAGTGTTCTGTAGCTGACTCTGTGTTCTGTAGCTGAGTCAGTGTTCTTTAGCTGACTCTGTGTTCTGTAGCCGACTCAGTGTTCTGTAGCTGACTCAGTGTTCTATAGCTGACTCTGTGTTCTGTAGCTGACTCGGTGTTCTTTAGCTGACTCAGTGTTCTTTAGCTGACTCAGTGTTCTGTAGCTGACTCAGTGTTCTGTAGCTGACTCAGTGCTTTGACCTCTGTGTTCTGTAGCTGACTAAGTGTTCTGTAGCTGATTAAGTGTTATGTAGCTGTCTAAGTGTTTTTTAGCTGACTCTGTGTTCTGTAGCTGAATCCATGTTCTGTAGCTGACTCAGTGTTCTGCAACTGACTCAGTGTTCTGTAGCTGACAGTGTTCTGAATTCTGTTTTCTGTAGCTGACTAAGTGTTCTGTAGCTGACTCAGTGTTCTGTAGCTGACTCAGTGTTCTGTAGCTGACTCAGTGTTCTGTAGCTGACCCAGTGTTCTGTAGCTGACTCAGTGCTCTGACCTATGTGTTCTGTAGTTGACTAAGTGTTATGTAGCTGACTAAGTGTTCTGTAGCTGACTAAGTGTTCTGTAGCTGACTCTGTGTTTTGTAGCTGACTAAGTGTTCTGTAGCTGACTCAGTGTTCTGACGTCAGTCTTCTGTAGCTAGCTCAGTGTTCTGCAACTGACTTAGTGTTCTGCAGCTGACTCTGTGTTCTGCAGCTGGCTCAGTGTTCTGCAGCTGACTCTATGTTCTGTAGCTGACTCAGTGTTCTGTAGCTGACTCAGTGTTCTGTAGCTGACTCAGTGTTCTGTAGCTGACTCAGTGTTCTGTAGCTGACTCAGCTCTCTGACCTCTGTGTTCTGTTGCTGACTCAGTGTTCTGTAGCTGACTAAGTGTTATGTAGCTGACTAAGTGTTCTGTAGCTGACTAAGTGTTCTGTAGCTGACTCAGTGTTCTGTAGCTGACTCTGTGTTTTGTAGCTGACTAAGTGTTCTGTAGCTGACTCAGTGTTCTGAAGTCAGTCTCCTGTAGCTTACTCAGTGTTCTGAACTCTGTGTTCTGTAGCTAGCTCAGTGTTCTGCAACTGACTTAGTGTTCTGCAGCTGACTCTGTGTTCTGCAGCTGGCTCATTGTTCTGAAGCTGACTTGGTGTTCCGCAACTGACTCAGTGTTCTGAAGTCAGTGTTCTGTAGCTGACTCAGTGTTCTGTAACTGACTCAGTGTTCTGCACTCTGTGTTCTGTAGCTGACTCTGTGTTCTGTAGCTGAATCCATGTTCTGTAGCTGACTAAGTGTTCTGTAGCTGACTCAGTGTTCTGTAGCTGACAGTGTTCTGAACTCTGTGTTCTGTAGCTGACTAAGTGTTCTGTAGCTGACTCAGTGTACTGTGGCTGACTCAGTGTTCTGTAGCTGACTCTGTGTTCTGTAGCTGACTCAGTGTTCTGTAGCTGACTCAGTGTTCTGTAGCTGACTCAGTGCTCTGACCTCTGTGTTCTGTAGCTGACTAAGTGTTCTGTAGCTGACTAACTGTTCTGTAGCTGACTAAGTGTTATGTAGCTGACTCAGTGTTATGTAGCTGACTAAGTGTTATGTAGCTGATTAAGTGTTCTGTAGCTGACTCTGTGTTATGTAGCTGACTAAGTGTTATGTAGCTGACTAAGTGTTCTGTAGCTGACTCTGTGTTCTGTAGCTGACTCAGTGTTCTGTAGCTGACTCAGTGCTCTGAACTCTGTGTTCTGTAGCTGACTCAGTGCTCTGAACTCTGTGTTCTGTCGCTGACTCTGTGTTTCGTAGCTGACTCAGTGTTCTGTAGCTGACTCAGTGCTCCGAACTCTGTGTTCTGTAGCTGACTCAGTGCTCTGAACTCTGTGTTCTGTAGCTGAATCTGTGTTCTGTAGCTGACTAAGTGTTCTGTAGCTGACTCTGTGTTCTGTAGCTGACTAAGTGTTCTGTAGCTGACTAAGTGTTCTGTAGCTGACTCAGTGTTCTGTGGCTGACTCAGTGTTCTGTAGCTGACTCTGTGTTCTGTAGCTGACTCAGTGTTCTGTACCTGACTCAGTGTTCTGTAGCTGACTCAGTGCTCTGACCTCTGTGTTCTGTAGCTGTTTAAGTGTTCTGTAGCTGACTAACTGTTCTGTAGCTGACTAAGTGTTATGTAGCTGACTCAGTGTTATGTAGCTGAGTAAGTGTTATGTAGCTGACTAAGTGTTCTGTGGTTGACTCTGTGTTCTGTAGCTGGCTAAGTGTTATGTAGCTGACTCTGTGTTCTGTAGCTGACTCAGTGTTCTGTAGCTGACTCAGTGCTCTGAACTCTGTGTTCTGTAGCTGACTCAGTGCTCTGAACTCTGTGTTCTGTCGCTGACTCTGTGTTTCGTAGCTGACTCAGTGTTCTGTAGCTGACTCAGTGCTCCGAACTCTGTGTTCTGTAGCTGACTCAGTGCTCTGAACTCTGTGTTCTGTAGCTGAATCTGTGTTCTGTAGCTGACTAAGTGTTCTGTAGCTGACTCTGTGTTCTGTAGCTGACTAAGTGTTCTGTAGCTGACTAAGTGTTCTGTAGCTTTAACTATCTCTGTAGCCTCACAAAAGCACTTGCACCATTACAAACCATGTTCTATTGCTAATTTACCAATGTGACAAAAGCCGTGTCCTTCATTTGCCAAATTAGCCCCCAAAGTTTAGAAATGAACTAGTCTAGGCAAACCAGAAATCCAGGCACTCGTCTAACTTCATGAAATGCACCCTCTGTTGCTGACAACCCAATGCTAATTTGCCAGGCTTAATCTCTGACTTGATTCCCTGTGTGGGTCTCTTAGTGAGTCTCTTAGTGATTCCCTGTGTGGGTCTCTTAGTGAGTCCCTTTCCAAAATAATGCTGGGGATTACAGAATAGTAATTTATGACTTTTCATCTCAGCCGGCGCTGTGAAATGATTTTCGGATCTCCAAGTCAATTCCTGCTTAGCAGTGACTGTCAAAACTCAACACTCTCCCACAGGATGGCTAGAAATTGGCTCCCCAGTGGTGTGTGTGTGTGTGTGTGTGTGTGTGTGTGTGTGTGTGTGTGTGTGTGTGTGTGTGTGTGTGTGTGTGTGTGTGTGTGTGTGTGTGTGTGTGTGTGTGTGTGTCAGTGGAGGCTCCTCAGAGGAGGAAGGGGAGGACCATCCTCTTCAGTGAATTTCATACAAATAAAAATTGTGAATTGGGCCGACTAACCAGTGCTCCCGCACATTGGCTAACCGGGCTATCTGCATTGTGTCCCACCACCCACCATCCCCTCTTTTACGCTAGTGCTACTGTCTATATATGCATAGTCACTTTACCCATATCTACATGAACATACTACCTCAATCAGCCTGACTAACCGGTGTCTGTATGTAGCCTCACTACTTTTATAGCCTCACTACTGTATATAGCCTCTCTACTGTATATAGCCTCCCTACTGTATATAGCCTCTCTACTGTATATAGCCTCTCTACTGTATATAGCCTCTCTACTGTATATAGCCTCACTACTGTATATAGCCTCGCTACTGTATATAGCCTCGCTACTGTATATAGCCCCTCAACCGTATACAGCCTGTCTTTTTACTGTTTACTTACCTATTGTTCACCTAATACCTTTTTTGCACTATTAGTTAGAGCCTGTAAGTAAGCATTTCACTGTACACCTGTTGTATTCGGCGCACATGACATATAAACTTTGATTTTATTTGATTTAATATGGTGAAACGAGGCTGTGTGTAGTGGATCATGATGTGAAGGTTCAGCATGAAAAGTTTGATGTATTGTGAAGTCCACTAGTGGAGGAAAAAGGTGAGAGGAGAAGAGTGTAGATGCAAGAAGGAATTAAACAACGAGCAAAATGATGATGCTGTTTGTGTAACATCTACTCCCAATTCACAAACATTCTCAAACACATAGATCCCCTGAACACAGCTCACTCTCCAGATCCCAATCACCTGAATTCTGATCACCTGGTCACACACCTGCATGTCATTATCACACACTATCACTCCCGTGATTTACTCCTCCCGTCCGTGTATGATAGTTTTTGCCTGCCTCACTAACGACGCCTTTTGCCTATTCTCTGCCTGTACTTTAGCCTATCGGATTTCCTGTTATCAACCTATTGCCTGATCTCCCAGACAAGGTTACTGGCCTATTCCCTGCCTGTACTTTAGCCTAGCGGATTTCCTGTTATCAACCTATTGCCTGATCTCCCAGACAAGGTTACTGGCCTATTCCCTGCCTGTACTTTTGCCTTTTTGGACCCCCTGTGTATGACCTTCTGCCTGCCCCTGGACCCAGCTACCTACCTCCTCCTTTGGGCCTTTGCAACAAAAACCTGCGGCGCCCTGCGCTTGAAACCAGCTCTCTGTCTACGATCGTAATGATTACAGTTTGTATGTGGCTGCTATGAAAGTGAACTGTGTTTACTTGTGATCGGGGGTGTATTCATTCCGCCAATTCTGTTAAAAAATGTTTCTTAAACCGAAGAAAACGTAATGAAACGGAGATAAACATACCTGAATCTGTCCAATAGAAACTCTCATTTGCAACTGTTTGGACTAATGATTACACCCTAGATCAGCTAGTTGCAGGCAAGAGTGTTCAAGGTGGTATTGAATATGTCAATGCTGTCCATCTTTCCGTCGCCTTGAGTACTTTAATTTGTCTCTCCACCTGTGTGCACATACGTCGTAAACTTTCATTCATAGGCTAGACTAGCTAATGGGGCGGGACATCAGCCGACAACATCCAGTGAAATTGGAGGGAATTCAAATAAATATTCGTAATATTAAAATATTCTTATCTTCTTGGTGACAGGGGGCAGTATTTTCACGTCCGGATGAAATGCATGCCCAAATTCAACTGCCTGCTACTCATCCCCTAGATGATAAGATATGCATATTATGAGATTTGGATAGAAAACACTCTGAAGTTTCTAAAACTGTTTGAATCATGTCTGTGAGTATAACCAAACTAATTATCAGGCGAAACCCAGAGGATTCAGATGTTTGTTTATGAGGTCCCTCTTTTCAATGGGTTTTCATTGGGAATCCAGATTTCTAAGGGACCTTCTTGCAGCTCCTATCGCTTCCAATGGATGTCACCAGTCTTTATAAATTGGTTGAGGTTATTCCTTTGTGTAATGCAGAAGTACGGCCATCTTGAACGAGGGTCACTTGTAGTGTACTGTTTGATAGAGGCGTGTGACCAGAAAGCTACAGTTTGTTTTCTTCCTGTATTGAACACAGATCATCCCGTCTTCAATTTTATTGATTATTTACGTTCAAAAACACCTCAAGTTGTATTACAAAAGTAGTTTGAAATGTTTTGGCGAAGTTTACAGGTAACCAGGTAATCACTGTTACATTGAACTGGGTGAATATGAATGACAGTAACCTAAACCTGTCACTGTTACATTGAACTGGGTGAATATGAATGACAGTAACCTAAACCTATCACTGTTACATTGAACTGGGTGAATATGAATGACAGTAACCTAAACCTATCACTGTTACATTGAACTGGGTGAATATGAATGACAGTAACCTAAACCTGTCACTGTTACATTGAACTGGGTGAATATGAATGACAGTAACCTAAACCTGTCACTGTTACATTAAACTGGGTGAATATGAATGACAGTAACCTAAACCTATCACTGTTACATTGAACTGGGTGAATGACAGTAACCTAAAATCACTGTTACATTGAACCTATCACTGTTACATTGAACTGTGGAATGAATATGAATTGAACTGGGTGAATATGAATGACAGTAACCTAAACCTATCACTGTTACATTGAACTGGGTGAATATGAATGACAGTAACCTAAACCTATCACTGTTACATTGAACTTTGTGAATATGAATGACAGTAACCTAAACCTATCACTGTTACATTGAACTGGGTGAATGACAGTAACCTAAACCTATCACTGTTACATTGAACTTTGTGAATATGAATGACAGTAACCTAAACCTGTCACTGTTACATTGAACTGGGTGAATATGAATGACAGTAACCTAAACCTATCACTGTTACATTGAACTGGGTGAATATGAATGACAGTAACCTAAACCTATCACTGTTACATTGAACTGAGTAAATGGAATATGAATGACAGTAACCTAAACCTATCACTGTTACATTGAACTGAGTAAATGGAATATGAATGACAGTAACCTAAACCTATCACTGTTACATTGAACTGAGTAAATGGAATATGAATGACAGTAACCTAAACCTGTCACTGTTACATTGAACTGGGTGATATGAATGACGGTAACCTAAACCTATCACTGTTACATTGAACTGGGTGATATGAATGACGGTAACCTAAACCTATCACTGTTACATTGAACTGGGTGATATGAATGACAGTAACCTAAACCTATCACTGTTACATTGAACTGGGTGATATGAATGACAGTAACCTAAACCTATCACTGTTACATTGAACTGGGTGAATATGAATGACGGTAACCTAAACCTGTCACTGTTACATTGAACTGGGTGAATATGAATGACAGTAACCTAAACCTGTCACTGTTACATTGAACTGGGTGATATGAATGACAGTAACCTAAACCTGTCA
The DNA here is from genome assembly GCF_018296145.1 of Oncorhynchus tshawytscha. Lineage (NCBI taxonomy): Eukaryota > Metazoa > Chordata > Actinopteri > Salmoniformes > Salmonidae > Oncorhynchus > Oncorhynchus tshawytscha. Next base: position 37,126,303 of record NC_056459.1, read on the forward strand.
CTGTTACATTGAACTGGGTGATATGAATGACAGTAACCTAAACCTGTCACTGTTACATTGAACTGGGTGAATATGAATGACAGTAACCTAAACCTGTCAGTGTTACATTGAACTGGGTGATATGAATGACAGTAACCTAAACCTACCACTGTTACATTGAACTGAGTAAATGGAATATGAATGACAGTAACCTAAACCTGTCACTGTTACATTGAACTGAGTAAATGGAATATGAATGACAGTATCCTAAACCTGTCACTGTTACATTAAACTGGGTGAATATGAATGACAGTAACCTAAACCTGTCACTGTTACATTGAACTGAGTAAATGGAATATGAATGACGGTCATCCAATATATCCACTATACATTCTGAAAGTATTCAGACCCTTTTCCCTTTTCCACATTTTTTTACGTTACAGCCTTATTCTAAAAATGGATTAAATAAAAACATTCCCTCATCAATCTACACACAATAGCCCATAATCACCAAGTCAAAACAGGTTTTTAGATATTATGACAAATAAATCATAGAAAATACCTTATTTCAATAAGCATTCAGACCCTTTGCTATGAGATTGGCAACTTGATTGGAGTCCACCTGTGGTAAATTAAATTTATTGGACATGATTTGTGAAGGCACACACCTGTCTATATAAGGTTCCACAGTTGACAGTGCATGTCAGAGCAAAAACCAAGCCATGATGTCGAAGGAATTGTCCGTAGAGCTCTGAGACAGGATACCAAAACATTTCTGCAGCATTTAAGTTTTCCAATAACAGTGGCCTCCATCATTCTTAAATGGAAGAAGTTTAGAACCACCAAAACTGTCCCTAGAGCTGGTCGCCCAGCCAAACTGAGCAATTGGGAGAGAAGGGCCTTGGTCAGGGAGGTGACCAAGAACCCGATGGTCACTCTGACCGAGCTCCTTTGTGGAGATGGAAGAACCTTCCAGAAGGACAACCATCTCTACAGGACTCCACCGATCATCCTTTTATGGTAGAGTGGCCAGAAGGAAGCCACTCCTCAGTACGACATCACACGACATTCCACTTGGAGTTACCCAAAAGGCACCTAAAGGACTCTCAGACCATGAGAAACACGATTCAATGGTCTGATGAAAACAAACATTGACATTTTGAATGCCAAGCGTTTATTTGGAGGAAACTTGGCACCATCCCAATGATGAAGTGGTGGCAGCATCATGCTGTGGTGATGCTTTTCTGACTGGGGCGAAGGTTTACCTTCCACCAAGACAAGGCAGGAGTGGCTTTGGGACAAGTCTCTGAATGTCCTTGAGTGGCCCAGCCAGAGCCCGGACCTGAACCTGATCAAACATCTCTGGAGAGAACTGAAAATAGCTTTGCACCAATCTGACAGAGTTTGACAGGATCTGAAGGCCGTAATCACTGCCAAAGGTGCTTTAACAAAGTACTGAGTAAAGGGTCTGAACACTTATGTAAATGTTATATTTCAATTTTTTTGTAATACATTTACAAATATTTCTTAAAATATGTTTTTTACTTGTCATTATGGGGTATTGTGTGTAGTTTGATGAGGGGAAAATGGTGTAGTCCATTTTAGAATAAGGCTGTAATGTAACAGAATGTGGAAAAAGTCATGGAGGGAGGGAGGGAGGGGGGGGGGAGGGAGGGAGGGAGGGAGGGAGGGAGGGAGGGAGGGAGGGAGGGAGGGAGGGAGGGAGGGAGGGAGGGAGGGAGGGAGGGAGGGAGGGAGGGAGGGAGGGAGGGAGGGAGGGAGGGAGGGAGAGAGAGAGAGAGAGAGAGAGAGAGAGATCTTTTCCAGTTGTCTGTCTCCTGTGTAATCTGTCAGAAGTGCAGTATCCTGGGATTGTTATCAGATTGTTATCAGGCTCTGGCTAGAGTCTAGCAAGAGAGGAGATACTGGCTGAGAGGAGGAAATACAGACCAAGTGTCTGGGAAACAGATATGAGGACACTCAGTCAGAAGCAAACAGAATGAAAGTATGTGGAAAAAAGAGAGAAAATGGGGTGAAAGAGAGAGTGAGAGAGAGAGGAATAGGGAGAGAGAGACACAGACAGAGAGAGAGAAAGAGAGAGAAAGAGAGAGTGAAAGAGAGAGAGAAAGAGAGAGAAAGAGACAGACAGAGGGAGAGAAAGAGAGAGAGAGAAAGAGAACGAGAGAGAGGGAGAAAGAGAGAGAAAGAGACAGAGACAGAGAAAATAAAAGAGAGAGAGAGAGAGTGAGAGAGATTTTTCTCAAGAGAATATTGTGTGCCTTGGCAACTCAAGACCAACCTCAACATTTTCATAGATCCCAGGAGCTCTAGAGAGTGTTTGTGCACATATACAGTATGTCTGGCATCACCGCCTGGTATGGCAACTGGTCGCTATCTGACCGGCACTACAGAGGGTAGTGCGAACGGCCCAGTACATCTGGCCAAGCTTCCTGCCATCCAGGACCTATATAATAGGCGGTGTCTGAGGAAAGCCCATAAAATTGTCAGAGACACCAGTCACCCAAGTTATAGACTGTTTTCTCTGCTACAGCACGGCAAGTGGTACCGGAGCACCAAGTCTAGGACCAAAAGGCTCCTCTACAGCTTCTACCCACTGCTGAACAATTCATAAAAAATGCCACCGGACAATTTACATTGACCCTCCCCCCTCCCCTCTTCTACACTGCTGCTACTCGCTGGTTGTTTGTTACCTATGCATAGTCACTTAGCCCCCACCTACATGTACAGATTACCTCAACTAGTCTGTACCCCCGCACACTGACTCGGTACCAGTGCCCACTGTATAAAGCCTCGTTATTGTTGTTCCTATCCGGAGCATCTGACAAATCAAGTTTGATTTGTGTTTGTGTGTGTGTGTGTGTGTGTGTGTGTGTGTGTGTGTGTGTGTGTGTGTGTGTGTGTGTGTGTGTGCGTGATCGAAGGCTCTATCCACTGATCTCTGTTTGGGGGAAGATCAGGATATCAGACAGAATAAGATCAGGATACCAGACAGAAGATCAGGATACCAGACAGAAGATCAGGATACCAGACAGAAGATCAGGATACTAGACAGAGTTCAGGATACCAGAAAGAAGAAAATCAGGATACCAGAGAGAGATCAGGATACCAGACAGAGATCAGGATACCAGACAGAGATCAGGATACCAGACAGAGATCAGGATACCAGACAGAGATCAGGATACCAGACAGAGATCAGGATACCAGACAGAGATCAGGATACCAGACAGAGATCAGGATACCAGACAGAGATCAGGATACCAGACAGAGATCAGGATACCAGACAGAGATCAGGATACCATACAGAGATCAGGATACCAGACAGAGATCAGGATACCAGACAGGAGAAGATCAGGATACCAGACAGAGATCAAGATACCAGACAGAGATCAGGATACCAGACATAAGAAGATTGGGATCTCATATGTCACCTTGTTACCTTTACAGTTGGGCTGTACCTCATATGTCACCTTGTTACCTTTACAGTTGGGCTGTATCTCATATGTCACCTTGTTACCTTTACAGTTGGGCTGTATCTCATATGTCACCTTGTTACCTTCTTAGTGTAATACTTGTAACTTGTGCCCATAGGGTTGTGGTCAAATGTTATGCACCATGTAGGAAACAAGGTGACATTTTAGTTTATCGTCACAAACAGTGGATAGGTGCAGTGTAATGTGTTGTTTTACAGGGTCAGCCATGGTAGTACAACGACACTGGAGGAAATTAGCATCAAATTCCCATGATGCCCTGCAGACCTTTATATTGTTGGTTAATTCCCATGATGCCCTGCAGACCTCTATATAGTTGGTTAATTCCCATGATGCCCTGCAGACCTCTATATTGTTGGTTAATTCCCATGATGCCCTGCAGACCTCTTTATTGTTGGTTAATTCCCATGATGCCCTGCAGACCTCTATATTGTTGGTTAATTCCCATGATGCCCTGCAGACCTCTATATTGTTGGATAATTCCCATGATGCCCTGCAGACCTCTATATAGTTGGTTAATTCCCATGATGCCCTGCAGACCTCTATATGCCCTGCAGTTGGTTAATTCCCTGCAGACCTCTTTATTGTTGTTTAATTCCCATGATGCCCTGCAGACCTCTATATAGTTGGTTAATTCCCATGATGCCCTGCAGACCTCTATATTGTTGGATAATTCCCATGATGCCCTGCAGACCTCTATATTGTTGGATAATTCCCATGATGCCCTGCAGACCTCTATATTGTTGGATAATTCCCATGATACCCTGCAGACCTCTATATTGTTGGATAATTCCCATGATGCCCTGCAGACCTCTAAAATCCAACTAGTTTACATGATCCCTGGATAGTGATGGTATTGTAGTTAGTGTGTGTATGTGTGAGTATGTAGGAGGGAGGGGGTGTGTGAGTGTGTGTGTGTCAGTGCAAATCAGAAAAAGACATCTCCGACAGCAACAAGCAGATCATCCTGGGAGGTAGACAACAGCGTAGAGGAGGGAGGGAGAGAGAAAACTAAAAGAGGAAGAGGAGAATTGATGACAAGATGGAGGGGGGTCCAAAGCAATGTTTGTGTTCTTAAAAATTGAACTTGAAATGAAATACTTTTTTAAACAGAGAGAATCTGGAGAGGTTCTGTTTACGGTCCACCTTTAGACCTTATTGAGTTTCTCTCCTAGCCAAGATAGGTGAGACGGTGCGGGGCACAGCAGTTGCCAGAAAGAGGACAAAGGGAGATGAAAGCGTGAGAAATAATATTTATTTTTGGCATGAGGAACCTTTCAAGTACACATTCCTAAATAAGGAGTTAGTATTGAACTCAGGTTCACTCACCTGTTCCTAAATGTGCCAGTTAAAGTTGCATACTTCAGTAACATATGGAAAAAAGCTGCCTTGAGTCAAATATTGGTTTTGTTTAATTGTGGTGCCCTAAAGCTCCCTGAAGTAGTAAACAGTCCTACAATTAGGGATCAATGACTATCCACCACAACAAATTTATCTCTTACCCTCCTGCAGTACATCAGCTGTGATTCGGAGAAAATATTCTCCATCAGGGAATAATGAATCCAAAGAGGACACTGACAAGCAGACTTTAAAATACAGGCTGTCAGGGTTCATCCTAAAAGAGTACCTATATTTACAGAGCTTCAGAGAACCACAGCGAGTATTAGGGGGGCATTGGCGATTAACACACCTGCCCAATCGCCTCTTTTTGGAAAACCAATATACTGACCTGTCCCTGTTGCAAGTAGAGTATAAAGGAAGCTTCTCGTGATGAGGGAGTGTTGCTGCAATGAGGGGAACTATCCATGGCGCTGCAATGAGTGGAACTATCCATGGTGCTGAAATGAGAGGAATTGTCCATGGTGCTGCAATGATTGGAACTATCCATGGTGCTGCAATGAGTGGAACTATCCATGGTGCTGAAATGAGAGGAACTATTCATGGTGCTGAAATGAAAGGAACTATCCATGGTGCTGAAATGGGAGGACCTGTCCATGGTGCTGAAATGAGAGGAACTATCCATGGTGCTGAAATGAGAGGAACTATCCAGGGTGCTGCAATGAGTGGAGCCATACCTACACATGTACATTGCTGTGCTGTTGGACTATGGACCACATCTCACTACAGCTCTAATAAGGTTTTATTGATCTTAATCACAAGCTTAGATTCTCATCCAACAAACTTGTATTAGTTACTGAGAGGCCTAAATACTTCTGCAGAGCTCCCTGGCTCTTAGTCCTAATCAGTGTTAACTCAGAGACAGTGGTGAGATGGAGAGACAAAGAGAGACATGGGACAAGGTTTTAGTGTATGACAAACTGATATGGAGAGAAGGGAAGAGATACAGAGGGATGAGAGCTTTTCTATTGGATATAAAACAAAGATGGGAGGATCAGAAGAGAGAGAAAAATAAAGCCGCTGAAATTGAATTGAAAGGGGAGTGGAGAATAAAGAGAGACTAATGACAAAAAGGAGGAGAAGTGAGAGAACAAAAAAAGTGAGAGAAATACACTGTAATGACATCATTCTTCCTATATCACTCTCTCTGTCTCTCTCTCTCTGTCTCTCTGTCTCTGTCTCTCTGTCCCTGTCTCTGTCTCTCTGTCTCTGTCTCTCTGTCCCTGTCTCTGTCTCTCTGTCTCTGTCTCTGTCTCTGTCTCTGTCTCTGTCTCTGTCTCTCTCTCTCGCTCTCTCTTCCTCCGTCTGTTTCTGTCTTTTTTGTTTTATACCAATTTTCATAGCATCACATTCTATCCAATTAAGCAGTACACTTGAATGTGTCTCTGTCTCTCTCTCTTCTCTTCTCTGCACTCCCAAACCCTCTCTCTCTGCTCTCTCACTCTCATGCTCTCTCTATCTCTTCCCCCTCCGCCCTCTCTCTTTCCCTCCCCTCCCTTTCCCTCCCTCCTCCCCACTGTCCTACTCTTCCAGGTCTCTAAGCCTGTGGCCTTCCTCCTCCAGTGTGGGCCGACATTTCCTTGCAGCGTTGTGATGTATATCTGACCTTTGATGTTGCTACTCTCTGTCCCCGAAGCTTGAGGCCCAATTAAACTAACAACCCCCTGGGCCTATATCCCGCTCTCCTCCCGCTCCCCACCACCTCTCCTCCCACTCTCTCTCTCACACTCCTCTCTTCCCTTGTTCCCTCCATCCTCTCTGTCTCTGCTCCCCTCCCCTCCTCTCCTCTCTCCTCTGGAACCTGCTATTCAGATAAGTTTGTACCCACAGTATTGCTTACACATAAAATCCTAACAAAGTTATTATTCGGAGAATAGAAAAAGCAAAGTGCTGAGTTTGTGCTTTTCACTTGTAGTTTTCTATCCCTCCAATAGAGGACGACTATAAATATTGTGGGGCCTCAACAGACCAATAATATGATGTTATGCACTTGACCTTCAGTCCACCTCGTGTCTCTGCTGGGTTCATTCATTCATGCGTTAGTACAGCTGTTTGAGTTGACTTTTTAAAGACACTGGTATCTACAGACAGATACATGTGGTTAGACACTCTGTAGTGGGATACAGGCAGGGGTGAATGTCAGGTGGTACGGAGTGCAAGCAAAATAAATTGTGGGGGTACGCCGTACCGGTAAAGCATGACCTTATCATAATAATAAGAATATAAGATCAGCGTCAACTCACCATCAGTACGACCAAGAATATGTTTTTCGCGACGCGGATCCTGTGTTCTGCCTTACAAACAGGACAACGGAGTGGATTCCATGCAGCGACCCAAAAAAACGACTCCGAAAAAGAGGGAAACGAGGCAGTCTTCTGGTCAGACTCCGGAGACGGGCACACCGTGCACCACTCCCTAGCATTCTTCTTGCCAATGTCCAGTCTCTTGACAACAAGGTTGATGAAATCCGAGCAAGGGTAGCATTCCAGAGGGACATCAGAGACTGTAACGTTCTTTGCTTCACGGAAACATGGCTCACTGGAGAGACGCTATCCGAGGCGGTGCAGCCAGCGGGTTTCTCCACGCATTGCGCCGACAGAAACAAACATTTTTCTGGTAAGAAGAGGGGCGGGGGCGTATGCCTTATGACTAACGTGACATGGTGTGATGAAAGAAACATACAGGAACTCAAATCCTTCTGTTCACCTGATTTAGAATTCCTCACAATCAAATGTAGACCGCATTATCTACCAAGAGAATTCTCTTCGATTATAATCACAGCCGTATATATCCCCCCCAAGCAGACACATCGATGGCTCTGAACGAACTTTATTTAACTCTCTGCAAACTGGAAACGATTTATCCGGAGGCTGCATTCATTGTAGCTGGGGATTTTAACAAGGCTAATCTGAAAACAAGACTCCCTAAATTTTATCAGCCTATCGATTGCGCAACCAGGGGTGGAAAGACCTTGGATCATTGTTACTCTAACTTCCGCGACGCATATAAGGCCCTGCCCCGCCCCCCTTTCGGAAAAGCTGACCACGACTCCATTTTGTTGATCCCTGCCTACAGACAGAAACTAAAACAAGAGGCTCCCACGCTGAGGTCTGTTCAACGCTGGTCTGACCAAGCTGACTCCACACTCCAAGACTGCTTCCATCACGTGGCCTGGGAGATGTTTCGTATTGCGTCAGATAACAACATTGACGAATACGCTGATTCGGTGTGCAAGTTCATTAGAACGTGCGTTGAAGATGTCGTTCCCATAGCAACGATTAAAACATTCCCTAACCAGAAACCGTGGATTGATGGCAGCATTCGTGTGAAACTGAAAGCGCGAACCACTGCTTTTATTCAGGGCAAGGTGTCTGGTAACATGACTGAATACAAACAGTGCAGCTATTCCCTCCGCAAGACTATTAAACAAGCTAAGCGTCAGTACAGAGACAAAGTAGAATCTCAATTCAACAGCTCAGACACAAGAGGCATGTGGCAGGGTCTACAGTCAATCACGGACTACAGGAAGAAATCCAGCCCAGTCACGGACCAGGATGTCTTGCTCCCAGGCAGACTAAATAACTTTTTGCCCGCTTTGAGGACAATACAGTGCCACTGACACGGCCTGCAATGAAAACATGCGGTCTCTCCTTCACTGCAGCCAAGGTGAGTAAGACATTTAAACGTGTTAACACTCGCAAGGCTGCAGGCCCAGACGGCATCCCCAGCCGCGCCCTCAGAGCATGCGCAGACCAGCTGGCCGGTGTGTTTACGGACATATTCAATCAATCCCTATACCAGTCTGCTGTTCCCACATGCTTCAAGAGGGCCACCATTGTTCCTGTTCCCAAGAAAGCTAAGGTAACTGAGCTAAACGACTACCGCCCCGTAGCACTCACATCCGTCATCATGAAGTGCTTTGAGAGACTAGTCAAGGACCATATCACCTCCACCCTACCTGACACCCTAGAACCACTCCAATTTGTTTACCGCCCAAATAGGTCCACAGACGATGCAATCTCAACCACACTGCACACTGCCCTAACCCATCTGGACAAGAAGAATACCTATGTCAGAATGCTGTTCATCGACTACAGCTCGGCATTCAACACCATAGTACCCTCCAAGCTCGTCATCAAGCTCGAGACCCTGGGTCTCGACCCCGCCCTGTGCAACTGGGTACTGGACTTCCTGACGGGCCGCACCCAGGTGGTGAGGGTAGGCAACAACATCTCCTCCCCGCTGATCCTCAACACTGGGGCCCCACAAGGGTGCGTTCTGAGCCCTCTCCTGTACTCCCTGTTCACCCACGACTGCGTGGCCACGCACGCCTCCAACTCAAGAGCCTTACGGTTGAGGGCGGAGCAGTTGCCGTACCAGGCGGTGATACAGCCCGCCAGGATGCTCTCGATTGTGCATCTGTAGAAGCTTGTGAGTGCTTTTGGTGACAAGCCGAATTTCTTCAGCCTCCTGAGGTTGAAGAGGCGCTGCTGCGCCTTCTTCACGATGCTGTCTGTGTGAGTGGACCAATTCAGTTTGTCTGTGATGTGTATGCCGAGGAACTTAAAACTTGCTACCCTCTCCACTACTGTTCCATCGATGTGGATAGGGGGGTGTTCCCTCTGCTGTTTCCTGAAGTCCACAATCATCTCCTTAGTTTTGTTGACGTTGAGTGTGAGGTTATTTTCCTGACACCACACTCTGAGGGCCCTCACCTCCTCCCTGTAGGCCGTCTCGTCGTTCTTGGTAATCAAGCCTACCACTGTTGTGTCGTCCGCAAACTTGATGATTGAGTTGGAGGCGTGCGTGGCCACGCAGTCGTGGGTGAACAGGGAGTACAGGAGAGGGCTCAGAACGCACCCTTGTGGGGCCCCAGTGTTGAGGATCAGCGGGGAGGAGATGTTGTAGCCACTTTAACTATGCCACTTTGTTTACATACTCATCTCATATGTATATACTGTACTCGATATCAGCTACTGTATCTTGCCTATGCTGCTCTGTACCATCACTCATTCATATATCCTTATGTACATATTCTTTATCCCCTTACACTGTGTATAAGACAGTAGTTTTGGAATTGTTAGTTAGATTACTTGTTTGTTATTACTGCATTGTCGGAACTAGAAGCACAAGCATTTCGCTACACTCACATTAACATCTGCTAACCATGTGTATGTGACAAATAAAATTTGATTTGATTTGATTTGATAATAAAAACATAGATTCAGAAAATGGAATCAAAAATGAGAAACAAGTGCAATTTATCTAGAATGGTTATCATACTGTACAGATCATTTATCTAGTTATATAGGATGTTACCATACATATAATGTATCTAGTTATATAGGATGTTTTTTTTAAACTTTATTTAACTAGGCAAGTCATTTAAGAACAAATTCTTATTTTCAATGACGGCCTAGGAACAGTGGGTTAACTGCCTATTCAGGGCCAGAACGACAGATTTGTACCTTGTCAGCTTGGGGATTTGAACTTGCAACCTTCCAGTTACTAGTCCAACACTCTAACCACTAGGCTAGTTATATAGGATGTTACCATACAGATACATTACATAACCAAATGTATGTGGACACTTGTTCGTCTAACATCTCATTCAAAAATGATTGGCATTAATATGAGGTTGGTCCCCCCTTTGCTGCTACTGTATACCACTTCCACACCACTTCTTCTATTGTATAACAGCCTCCAATCTTCTGGGAATGCTTCACACTAAAGATCTTACACACCACTTCTGTACGGTGCTTTGTGGTTGCATTGTCATGTTGAAGCAGAAAAGGGACTTCCCCAAACTGTTGACACAACGTTTGAAGCAGAGAAAAGTCTATAATGTCATTGTCTAATGTAGGGTTACGATTTCCCTTCACACCTCCCAAGTGGCGCAGTGGTCTAAACACCAGTCTCAACGTCAACAGTGAAGTGGTGACTCTGGGATGCTGGCCTTCTTGGCAGAGCTCCTCTGGTCAGTGTCTGTGTTCTTTTTGCCCATCTTAATCTTTTATTTTGATTGGCCAGTCTGAGATATGTCTTCATCGCTGCCAGTTGAGGACTTGTGAGAGGTCTGTTTCTCAAACTAGACACTCTAATGTACTTGTCCTCTTGCTCAGTTGTGCACCGGGGCCTCCCACTCCTCTTTCTATTCTGGTTAGTGCCAGTTTGTGCTCTTCTGTAAAGGGAGTAGTACACAGCGTACGAGATCTTCAGTTTCTTGGCAATTTCTCAGAAAGGAGAAAGGTCTTTGCTTCTGCACCTTTTGAGCCTGTAATCAAACCTGTTGATGTTGATGCTCCAGATACTCAACTAGTCTAAAGAAGGCCAGGTTTATTGCTTCTTAAAACAGCACAACAGTTTTCAGCTGTGCTAACATAATTGCAAAAGGGTTTGTAATGATTAATTAGCCTTTTTATAATGATAAACTTGGATTAGCTAACACAATGTGCCATTGGAACACAGGAGTGATGGTTGCTGATAAGTGCAGTTAGTTTGCAGTCATTCCAGCTTCAGTTGGAAGTGATTGTGTTAGCTGGGTTGAACTAGCTCCTCTGAACAACAACGAGAGAGCACATGTTCTACGGCAGATGAAATTTGCGCATCATTAGCTCACTGTCTTGGATGTATCCAAATACATGCCACTGGAAAACAGCTTATACAAACGCAAACACAGCAATTAGCTGTTATTCTGACTGCACTGTTTGCCGTGACTGTAAGTACTGTTAGCCGTAGTTGGCTAGCTAACAAGCAAGGAATAAAACGGTTGCCAGCCAGTATGGCAATGGAACATTTAGAACGAACGTCTGGGGGGGTTGCGTCCATAGAGACAGAACGAAAACACTGAGCAACTGGGTCACATCTCTGTTAACCGAACCGATAGAATGAACGACCAGCCGGTTCGGGTAGCAACCCTAGATATGTGTCGGGACTATAGCATGTGTAACAGGATGAAACAGTATGAATAAATTCAGCAAAATAAAATAAAAAAATGAAAATATGTCAATCGTTGTTTGAATATGTTGGTAACCCGTGTAAAATGATAATGCTCTCGAAGCTGATGTTTTCAGGATATATTGGCACGGTTTGCCAATATTTCCTCCAAACTCCATTTTCTCTGGCATTATAACATATTAAATAACAACTCACATCCTTGAGCTTCTGCTACTTTGTTGAGTTGCTGTCTCTGAGTCAGACACTCGGGAGAGAACCACACACACACACACACACACACACACACACACACACACACACACACACACACACACACAGAAAGTTCAAAGTGATCTCATAGGACAGCCTTTTCACCTTCTCTTTCTTCTCTCTCAGGGAGAGTTTTAGTCTTGAGCTACAACGTTGCTTCTATATACAGTTTCAGGATCAGATTTCCCCTCAAGCATAACAATTAAGGGGATGATATGAATCATGACCTGGCTCAGTGGTTAGGGCCATCCCATAGTTGCAGTTGATTTGACTTGATGACATAATGATTGACCCTGGCTCAGTGGTTAGGGCCATCCCATAGTTGCAGTTGATTTGACTTGATGACATAATGATTGACCCTGGCTCAGTGGTTAGGGCCATCCCATAGTTGCAGTTGATTTGACTTGATGACATAATGATTGACCCTGGCTCAGTGGTTAGGGCCGTCCCATAGTTGCAGCTGCGTACACTTTGTATGAAAAGGTAATGCATTTCTTCACTAAGTAGTGTGCAAGTTTGGATGGGACCTTTCCCTACCAGTGGATTTGACTTGAGAACACATTCTCATTCATTTAAACCAACAACCTGGTGGCTGTTTCCACAGCATGGAAAGGAAAATATGTGTCTGTGTACAAATCACCCTGATTAACTCTTTATTCATATCCCAGTTGACCCTGATTAACTCTTTAGTCATATCCCAGTTTACCCTGATTAACTCTTTAGTCATATCCCAGTTTACCCTGATTAACTCTTTAGTCATATTCCAGTTTACCCTGATTAACTCTTTAGTCATATCCCAGTTTACCCTGATTAACTCTTTAGTCATATCCCAGTTCACCCTGATGAACTCTTTAGTCATATTCCAGTTTACCCTGATTAACTCTTTAGTCATATCCCAGTTTACCCTGATTAACTCTTTAGTCATATCCCAGTTTACCCTGATTAACTCTTTAGTCATATTCCAGTTTACCCTGATTAACTCTTTAGTCATATCCCAGTTTACCCTGATTAACTCTTTAGTCATATCCCAGTTTACCCTGATTAACTCTTTAGTCATATCCCAGTTTACCCTGATTAACTCTTTAGTCATATCCCAGTTTACCCTGATTAACTCTTTAGTTACATCCCAGTTTACCCTGGTTAACTCTTTAGTCATATCCCAGTTTTCCCTGATTAACTCTTTAGTCATATCCCAGTTTACCCTGATTAACTCTTTAGTCATATCCCAGTTTACCCTGATGAACTCTTTAGTCATATCCCAGTTTACCCTGATTAACTCTTTAGTCATATTCCAGTTTACCCTGATTAACTCTTTAGTCATATCCCAGTTTACCCTGATTAACTCTTTAGTCATATCCCAGTTTACCCTGATTAACTCTTTAGTCATATTCCAGTTTGCATATGTACGTATGGTCTTACCTACACCTGGCAAACAGTTTAAATAATTTGATAGAAAGATAATCCGTTTTATTTGGAATGGCAAGCCAAACAAAGTTAAATGGGTCAAATTATATAATGAATATGAATTTGTAGGGCAGAAATGATTAAATATTAAAGCATCTCACTAAAGGCTTCAGTCAGACTAAAGTTATATTCACATCCAAACTGGTTCTCCAACAAATGAGTAAGAATGTCACAACCAATGTTAAAGAATGGCCATTTCCCCTTTATTCAGATTACAACCTCTCCCTTTATTCAGATTACAACCTCTCCCTTTATTCAGATTACAACCTCTCCCTTTATTCAGATTACAACCTCTCCCTTTATTCAGATTACAACCTCTCCCTTTGTTCAGATTACAACCTCTCCCTTTATTCAGATTACAACCTCTCCCTTTATTCAGATTACAACCTCTCCCTTTGTTCAGATTACAACCTCTCCCTTTATTCAGATTACAACCTCTCCCTTTATTCAGATTACAACCTCTCCCTTTATTCAGATTACAACCTCTCCCTTTGTTCAGATTACAACCTCTCCCTTTATTCAGATTACAACCTCTCCCTTTATTCAGATTACAACCTCTCCCTTTATTCAGATTACAACCTCTCCCTTTGTTCAGATTACAACCTCTCCCTTTATTCAGATTACAACCTCTCCCTTTATTCAGATTACAACCTCTCCCTTTATTCAGATTACAACCTCTCCCTTTATTCAGATTACAACCTCTCCCTTTATTCAGATTACAACCTCTCCCTTTGTTCAGATTACAACCTCTCCCTTTGTTCAGATTACAACCTCTCCCTTTATTCAGATTACAACCTCTCCCTTTGTTCAGATTACAACCTCTCCCTTTGTTCAGATTACAACCTCTCCCTTTATTCAGATTACAACCTCTCCCTTTATTCAGATTACAACCTCTCCCTTTATTCAGATTACAACCTCTCCCTTTGTTCAGATTACAACCTCTCCCTTTGTTCAGATTACAACCTCTCCCTTTATTCAGATTACAACCTCTCCCTTTGTTCAGATTACAACTTCTCCCTTTATTCCGATTACAATCTCTCCCTTTGTTCAGATTACAATCTCTCCCTTTACTCAGATTACAACCTCTCCCTTTACTCAGATTACAACTTCTCCCTTTATTCAGATAACAACCTCTCCCTTTGTTCAGATTACAACCTCTCCCTTTACTCAGATTACAACCTCTTCCTTTATTCAGATTACAATCTTTCCCTTTACTCAGATTACAACCTCTCCCTTTATTCAGATTACAACCTCTCCCTTTACTCAGATTACAACCTCTTCCTTTATTCAGATTACAATCTCTCCCTTTACTCAGATTACAACCTCTTCCTTTATTCAGATTACAATCTCTCCCTTTACTCAGATTACAACCTCTCCCTTTGTTCAGATTACAACCTCTCCCTTTATTCAGATTACAGAGACTATAGGGACCATAGAGACCATAGAGACTATGGAGACCGCTTAGATCATATAGACTATAGAGACTATAGAGACCACAGAGACTATAGAGACTACGGAGACTATAGAGACTATAGACACCATAGAGACTATAGAGGCTATAGAGACTATAGAGAGCATTAAGACTATAGAGACTATAGAGACCGTTTATAACATAGAGACAATAGAGACTATAGAGACCGTTTAGACCATAGAGCCATAGAGGCTATAGAGACTATAGACACCATAGAGACTATAGGCACCATAGAGACTATAGAGACTATAGAGACCGTTTATACCATAGAGACTATAGAGACCATTTAGACCATAGAGACTATAGAGACCATAGAGACTATAGAGCCTATATAGACTATAGAGACCATAGAGACTATAGATACTATTGATACTATAGAGACCACAGAGACTATAGAGACTATAGAAACCATTTAGACTAGAGACCATTGACCCTATAGAGACTATATAGACCATTTAGACTATAGATACTATAGAGACCATAGAGACTATAGAGACCATATATACTATATAGACTATAGAGACCATAGAGACTATAGATACTATAGAGACCATAGAGACTATAGAGACTATAGAGACTATATAGACTATAGAGACCATAGAGACTATAGATACTATAGAGACCATAGAGACTATAGAGACTATAGAGACCATTTAGACTATAGAGACCATTTAGACTATATAGACTATAGAAACCATTTAGACTATAGAGACTATAGAGACATTAGAGGCTATAGAGACTATATAGACCATTTAGACCATAGAGACTATTGGGACCATATAGACTATATATACTGTATAGACCTTAGAGACTATAGAGATGATAGAGACCATAGAGACTATAGAGACTATAGAGACCATAGAGACTATAGAGACCATAGATACTATAGAGACTATATAGACCATTTAGACTATATAGACTATAGAGACCATAGAGACTATAGATACTATAGAGACTATTTCGTCTATATAGACTATAGATACTATAGAGACCATAGAGACTATAGAGAATAAAGATACCATTTAGACTATAGAGACTATAGAGACCATTTAGTCTATATAGACTATAGATACTATAGAGACCATAGAGACTATAGAGACTATAGAAACCATTTAGACTAGAGACCATAGATCCTATAGAGACTATATAGACCATTTAGACTATAGATACTATAGAGACCATAGAGACTATAGAGACCATATATACTATAGAGACTATAGAGACTATAGATACTATAGAGACCATAGAGACTATAGAGACTATAGAGACCATTTAGACTATAGAGACCATTTAGACTATAGATACTATAGAGACCATAGAGACTATAGAGACTATAGAGACCATTTAGACTATAGAGACCATTTAGACTATATAGACTATAGAAACCATTTAGACTATAGAGACCATTTAGACCATAGAGACTATTGAGACTATATAGACCATTTAGACCATAGAGACTATTGGGACCATATAGACTATATATACTGTATAGACCATAGAGACTATAGAGACGATAGAGACCATAGAGACTATAGAGACTATAGAGACCATAGAGACTATAGAGACCATAGATACTATAGAGACTATATAGACCATTTAGACTATATAGACTATAGAGACCATAGAGACTATAGATACTATAGAGACTATTTCGTCTATATAGACTATAGATACTATAGAGACCATAGAGACTATAGAGAATAAAGATACCATTTAGACTATAGAGACTATAGAGACCATTTAGTCTATATAGACTATAGATACTATAGAGACCGTAGAGACTATAGTGACTATAGAGACCATAGATACTATAGAGACCATAGAGACTATAGAGACTATATGTACCATAGAGACTATATGGAATATAGGGACTATAGAGACTATAGAGACCATAGAGACTATAGGGACCATAGAGACTATAGACACTATAGGGACCATAGAGACTATATAGAATATAGGGACCATAGAGACTATAGAGACTATAGAGACCATAGAGATTATAGGGACCATAGAGACTATAGAGACTATAGAGACCATAGAGACTATAGGGACCATAGAGACTATAGACACTATAGGGACCATAGAGACTATATAGAATATAGGGACCATGGAGACTACAGAGACTATAGAGACCATAGAGACTATAGAGACCATAGAGACTATAGAGACTATAGAGACTATAGAGACCATAGAGAATAAAGATACCATTTAGACTATAGAGACTATAGAGACCATTTAGTCTATAGAGACTATAGATACTATAGAGACCATAGAGACTATAGAGACTATAGAGACCATAGATACTATAGAGACCATAGAGACTATAGAGACTATATGGACCATAGAGACTATAGGAATATAGGGACTATAGAGACTATAGAGACCATAGAGACTATAGGGACCATAGAGACTATAGACACTATAGGGACCATAGAGACACTATATAGAATATAGGGACCATAGAGATTATAGGGACCATAGAGACTATAGAGACTATAGAGACCATAGAGAATATAGGGACCATAGAGACTATAGAGACTATAGAGACCATAGAGACTATAGGGACTATAGAGATATATACTATAGAGACTATAGAGACCATAGATACTATAGAGACTATAGAGACTATAGGGACCATAGAGACTATAGGGACCATAGAGACTATATAGAATATAGGGACCATAGAGACTATAGAGACCATAGAGACTACAGAGACCATATATACTATAGAGACTATAGAGACTATAGATACTATAGAGACCATAGAGACTATAGAGACCATAGAGACTATATAGACTATAGAGACCATAGAGACTATAGATACTATAGAGACCATAGAGACTATAGAGACCATTTAGACTATAGAGACTATAGAAACCATTTAGACTATAGAGACTATAGAGACCATTTAGACTATAGAGACCATTTAGACTATAGAGACTATAGAAACCATTTAGACTATAGAGACTATAGAGACCATAGACTATAGAGACTATATAGACCATTTAGACCATAGAGACTATTGGTACCATATAGACCATTTAGACCATAGAGACTATTGGGACCATATAGACTATATATACTATATGGACCATAGAGACTATAGAGACTATAGAGACCATAGAGACTATAGAGAGTATAGAGACCATAGAGACTATAGAGACCATAGATACTATAGACACTATATAGACCATTTAGACTATATAGACTATAGAGACCATAGAGACTATAGAGAATAAAGATACCATTTAGACTATAGAGACTATAGAGACCATTTAGTCTATATAGACTATAGATACTATAGAGACCATAGAGACTATAGAGACTATAGAGACTATAGAGACCATAAAGACTATAGAGACTATAGAGACCATAGATACTATAGAGACCATAGAGACTATAGGGACTATATGGACCATAGAGACTATATAGAATATAGGGACTATAGAGACTATAGAGACCATAGAGACTATAGGGACCATAGAGACTATAGACACTATAGGGACCATAGAGACCATAGAGATTATAGGGACCATAGAGACTATAGAGACTATAGAGACCATAGAGACTATAGGGACCATAGAGACTATAGAGACTATATAGACCATAGAGATTATAGGGACCATAGAGACTATAGAGACTATAGAGACCATAGAGACTATAGGGACCATAGAGACTATAGACACTATAGATACTATAGACACTATAGAGACCATAGATACTACAGAGACCATAGAGACTATAGAGACTATAGGGACCATAGAGACTATAGGGACCATAGAGACTATATAGAATATAGGGACCATAGAGACTATAGAGACCATAGAGACTATAGGGACCATAGAGACTATAGGGACCATAAAGACCATAGAGACTATAGGGACCATAGAGACTATAGACACTATTCAGACCATAGGGCTCTGGTCAAAAGTAGTGCACTAGTTAGGGAGTACGGAGCCATTTGGGATGTAATCTAGAATAAACCAATGAGAAGTAGTAACACAGAAAGTGCAGATCCACCTTGCGAGCGAAGGTGAGGTGGCTTATGGGATCATGGGATATTTGTAGCCCACCCGGAGGTGTCTTTGACAAGAGTCATTCATCTTGCCCTAGTACAGTGTGGGTAGGTGGTTAGTGGCAACAGTAGGGGGGCTGATGGATGCCTGTGAACTCTGTGGGAGTCAAGAGACAGCAGGAGGCTGCTGGGGCAATATGGGCTTTCTGGGAACATTGTTGTATTAGAGACATAGAGGGAGGGGGAGGGGTGTATTAGAGACAGCCCTGAGTCATAGAGGGAGGGGGAGGGGTGTATTAGAGACAGCCCTGAGTCATAGAGGGAGGGGTGAGGGGTGTATTAGAGACAGCCCTGAGTCATAGAGGGGGGGGAGGGGGTGTATTAGAGACAGCCCTGAGTCATAGAGGGAGGGGGTTGGGGGGGGGGTGTTTTAGAAACAGCCCCGAGTCATAAAGGGAGGGGGGAGGGGAGGGGGATGTTTTAGAGACAGCCCTGAGTCATAGAGGGAGGGGGAGGGGGAGGGGTGTATTAGAGACAGCCCTGAGTCATAGAGGGAGGGGGAGGGGGTTGTATTAGAGACAGCCCTGAGTCATAGAGGGAGGGGGGTGTTTTAGAGCCAGCCCTGAGTCATAAAGGGAGGGGGGAGGGGGTGTATTAGAGACAGCCCTGAGTCATAGAGAGGGAGGGGGTGTATTAGAGACAGCCCTGAGTCATAGGGGGGAGGGGGGAGGGGAGTGTATTAGAGACAGCCCTGAGTCATAGAGGGAGGGGGGGGGAGGGGGTGTATTAGAGACAGCAGGAGGCTGCTGGGGCAATATGGGCTTTCTGGGAACACTGCTGGACCCCTGTATTAGAGACATAGAGGGAGGGGGGGGGGGGTGTATTAGATACAGCCCTGAGTCATAGAGGGAGGGGGAGGGGGTGTATTAGAGACAGCCCTGAGTCATAGAGGGAGGGGGTGTTTTAGAGACAGCCCTGAGTCATAGAGGGAGGGGGAGGGGGGGGTGTATTAGAGACAGCCCTGAGTCATAGAGGGGGTGGGGGTGTATTAGAGACAGCCCTGAGTCATAGAGGGAGGGGGGAGGGGGTGTATTAGAGACAGCACAGAGTCATAGAGGGGGGTGGAGGGTGGTGTATTAGAGACAGCCCTGAGTCATAGAGGGAGGGGGAGGGGGTGTCTTAGAGACAGCCCTGAGTCATAGAGGGAGGGGGAGGGGGTGTATTAGAGACAGCCCTGAGTCATAGAGGAGGGGGAGGGGGTGTATTAGAGACAGCCCTGAGTCATAGAGGGAGGGGGAGGGGGGTGTATTAGAGACAGCCCTGAGTCATAGAGGGAGGGGGGAGGGGGTGTATTAGAGACAGCCCTGAGTCATAGAGGGAGGGGGAGGGGGTGTTTTAGAGACAGCCCTGAGTCATAGAGGGAGGGGGAGGGGTGTGTATTAGAGACAGCCCTGAGTCATAGAGGGAGGGGGTGTATTAGAGACAGCCCTGAGTCATAGAGGGAGGGGGAGGGGGTGTTTTAGAGACAGCCCTGAGTCATAGAGGGAGGGGGAGGGGGTGTATTAGAGACAGCCCTGAGTCATAGAGGGAGGGGAGGGGGTGTATTAGAGACAGCCCTGAGTCATAGAGGGAGGGGGAGGGGGTGTTTAGAGACAGCCCAGAGTCATAGAGGGGGTGGAGGGTGGTGTATTAGACAGCCCTGAGTCATAGAGGGAGGGGGGGGGGGGGTGTCTTAGAGACAGCCCTGAGTCATAGAGAGGGGGGAGGGGGTGTATTAGAGACAGCCCTGAGTCATAGAGGGAGGGGGAGGGGGTGTATTAGAGACAGCCCTGAGTCATAGAGGGGGGGGGAGGGGGTGTATTAGAGACAGCCCTGAGTCATAGAGGGGGGGAGGGGAGGGGGTGTATGAGAGACAGCCCTGAGTCATAGAGGGGGGGAGGGGGGGAGGGGGTGTCTTAGAGACAGCCCTGAGTCATAGAGGGGGGGGAGGGGGGTGTATTAGAGACAACCCTGAGTCATAGAGGGAGGGGGAGGGGGGTGTATTAGAGACAGCCCTGAGTCATAGAGGGGGAGGGGGTGTATTAGAGACAGCCCTGAGTCATAGAGAGGGGGGTGGAGGGTGGGGTATTAGACAGCCCTGAGTCATAGAGGGAGGGGGGGGGGGGGTGTCTTAGAGACAGCCCTGAGTCATAGAGGGAGTGGGGAGGGGGGTGTATTAGAGACAGCTCTGAGTCATAGAGGTAGGGGGGGGGGGGTGTATTAGAGACAGCCCTGAGTCGTAGAGGGAGGGGGAGGGGGGTGTATTAGACAGCCTTGAGTCATAGAGGGGGGGGGAGGGTGGTGTATTAGAGACAGCCCTGAGTCATAGAGGGAGGGGGAGGGGGTGTATTAGAGACAGCCCTGAGTCATAGAGGGAGGGGGGGGGGGTGTATTAGACAGCCCTGAGTCATAGAGGGATGGGGGAGCGAGGGGTGTATTAGACAACCCTGAGTCATAGAGGGAGGGGGGAGGGGAGGTGTATTAGTCAGCCCTGAGTAACCTGGTAGTACTGTAACCTGATAGTACTGTAACAACATGATAGTACTGTAACCTGATAGTACTGTAACCTGATAGTACTGTAACAACATGATAGTACTGTAAACTGATAGTACTGTAACAACATGATAGTACCGTAACCTGTTAGTACTGTAACCTGATAGTACTGTAACCTGATAGTACTGAAACAACATGATAGTACTGTAACCTGATAATACTGTAACCTGATAATACTGTAACCTGATAGTACTGTAACAACATGATAGTACTGTAACCTGATAGTACTGTAACCTGATAGTAAGGTAACCAGATAGTACTGTAACAACATGATAGCACTGTAACCTGATAGTACTGTAACAACATGCTCGTACTGTAACCTTATAGTACTGTAACAACATGATAGTACTGTAACCTGATAGTACTGTAACCTGATAGTACCTTAACAACATGATAGTACTGTAACCTGATACTACTGTAACAACATGATAGTACCGTAACCTGTTAGTACTGTAACCTGATAGTACTGTAACCTGATAGTACCTTAACAACATGATAGTACTGTAACCTGATACTACTGTAACAACATGATAGGGTAACCTGTTAGTACTGTAACCTGATATTACTGTAACCTGATAGTACTGAAACAACATGATAGTACTGTAACCTGATAATACTGTAACCTGATAATACTGTAACCTGATAGTACTGTAACAACATGATAGGACTGTAACCTGATAGTACTGTAACAACATGATCGAACTGTAACCTGATAGTACTGTAACAACATGATAGTACTGTAACCTGCTAGTACTGTAACCTGATAGTACTGTAACAACATGATAGTACTGTAACCTGCTAGTACTGTAACAACATGATCGTACTGTAACCTTATAGTACTGTAACAACATGATAGTACTGTAACCTGATAATACTGTAACCTGATAGTACTGTAACCTGATAATACTGTAACCTGATAGTACTGTAACAACATGATAGTAATGTAACCTGATAGCACTGTGACCTGATAGCACTGTAACCTGATAATACTGTAACCTGATAGCACTGTAACATGATAGTACTGTAACCTGATAGTACTGTAACCTGACAGCACTGTATCAACATGATAGTACTGTAACAACATGATAGTACTGTAACCTGATAGTACTGTAACCTGATAATATTGTAACCTGATAGTACTGTAACCCGATAGTACTGTAACCTGATAGTACTGTAACCTGATAGTACTGTAACCTGATAATACTGTAACCTGATAATACTGTAACCTGATAGTACTGTAACCTGATAATAATGTAACCTGATAGTACTGTACCAACATGATAGCACTGTAACCTGTAGATAGTACTGTAACCTGGTAGTACTGTAACCTGATAGTACTGAAACAACATGATAGTACTGTAACCTGATAGGTCTGTAACCTGATAGGTCTGTAACCTGATAGTACTGTAACAACATGATAGTACTGTAACCTGGTAGTACTGTAACAACATGATAGTACTGTAACCCAATAGTACTGTAACCTGATAATACTATAACCTGATAGTACTGTAACAACATGATAGTACTGTAACCTGATAGTACTGTAACAACATGATAGTACTGTAACCCGATAGTACTGTAACCTGATAATACTGTAACCTGATAATAATGTAACCTGATAGTACTGTAACCTGATAATACTGTAACCTGATAGTACTGTAACCTGATAATACTGTAACCTGATAATATTGTAACAACATGATAGTACTGTAACCTGATAGTACTGTAACAACATGATAGTACTGTAACCTGGTAGTACTGTAACCTGCTGGTACTGTAACCTGATAATGTTGTATGATAATAGTACTGTAACAACATGATAGTACTGTAACAACATGATAGCACTGTAACCTGATAGTACTGTAACCTGATAATACTGTAACCTGATAATACTGTAACAACATAATAGTACTGTAACCTGATAGTAATGTAACAACATGATAGTACTGTAACCTGATAGTACTGTAACCTGCTGGTACTGTAACCTGATAATGTTGTATGATAATAGTACTGTATCAACATGATAGTACTGTAACAACATGATAGTACTGTAACCTGATAGTACTGTAACCTGATAATATTGTAACCTGATAGTACTGTAACCTGATAGTACTGTAACAACATGATAGTACTGTAACCCGATAGTACCTTAACAACATGATAGTACTGTAACCTGATAGTACTGTAACAACATGATAGTACCGTAACCTGTTAGTACTGTAACCTGATAGTACTGTAACCTGATAGTACTGAAACAACATGATAGTACTGTAACCTGATAATACTGTAACCTGATAATACTGTAACCTGATAGTACTGTAACAACATGATAGGACTGTAACCTGATAGTACTGTAACAACATGATCGAACTGTAACCCGATAGTACTGTAACAACATGATAGTACTGTAACCTGATAGTACCTTAACAACATGATAGTACTGTAACCTGATAGTACTGTAACAACATGATCGTACTGTAACCTTATAGTACTGTAACAACATGATAGTACTGTAACCTGATAATACTGTAACCTGATAGTACTGTAACCTGATAATACTGTAACCTGAACAGCATGCTAGTACTGTAACCTGATAGTACTGTAACAACATGATAGTACTGTAACCTGATAGTACCTTAACAACATGATAGTACTGTAACCTGATAGTACTGTAACAACATGATAGTACCGTAACCTGTTAGTACTGTAACCTGATAGTACTGTAACCTGATAGTACTGAAACAACATGATAGTACTGTAACCTGATAATACTGTAACCTGATAATACTGTAACCTGATAGTACTGTAACAACATGATAGGACTGTAACCTGATAGTACTGTAACAACATGATCGAACTGTAACCTGATAGTACTGTAACAACATGATAGTACTGTAACCTGCTAGTACTGTAACAACATGATCGTACTGTAACCTTATAGTACTGTAACAACATGATAGTACTGTAACCTGATAGTACTGTAACAACATGATAGCACTGTAACCTGATAGTACTGTAACCTGATAGTACTGTAACCTGATAGTACTGAAACAACATGATAGTACTGTAACCTGATAGGTCTGTAACCTGATAGGTCTGTAACCTGATAGTACTGTAACAACATGATAGTACTGTAACCTGGTAGTACTGTAACAACATGATAGTACTGTAACCCAATAGTACTGTAACCTGATAATACTATAACCTGATAGTACTGTAACAACATGATAGTACTGTAACCTGATAGTACTGTAACAACATGATAGTACTGTAACCCGATAGTACTGTAACCTGATAATACTGTAACCTGATAATAATGTAACCTGATAGTACTGTAACCTGATAATACTGTAACCTGATAGTACTGTAACCTGATAATACTGTAACCTGATAATATTGTAACAACATGATAGTACTGTAACCTGATAGTACTGTAACAACATGATAGTACTGTAACCTGGTAGTACTGTAACCTGCTGGTACTGTAACCTGATAATGTTGTATGATAATAGTACTGTAACAACATGATAGTACTGTAACAACATGATAGCACTGTAACCTGATAGTACTGTAACCTGATAATACTGTAACCTGATAATACTGTAACAACATAATAGTACTGTAACCTGATAGTAATGTAACAACATGATAGTACTGTAACCTGATAGTACTGTAACCTGCTGGTACTGTAACCTGATAATGTTGTATGATAATAGTACTGTAACAACATGATAGTACTGTAACAACATGATAGTACTGTAACCTGATAGTACTGTAACCTGATAATACTGTAACCTGAACAGCATGATAGTACTGTAACCTGATAGTACTGTAACAACATGATAGTACTGTAACCTGATAGTACTGTAACCTGATAGTACCTTAACAACATGATAGTACTGTAACCTGATAGTACTGTAACAACATGATAGTAGTAACCTGTTAGTACTGTAACCTGATAGTACTGTAACCTGATAGTACTGTAACAACATGATAGTACTGTAACCTGATAATACTGTAACCTGATAATACTGTAACCTGATAGTACTGTAACAACATGATAGGACTGTAACCTGATAGTACTGTAACAACATGATCGAACTGTAACCTGATAGTACTGTAACAACATGATAGTACTGTAACCTGATAGTACTGTAACAACATGATCGTACTGTAACCTTATAGTACTGTAACAACATGATAGTACTGTAACCTGATAATACTGTAACCTGATAGTACTGTAACCTGATAATACTGTAACCTGATAGTACTGTAACAACATGATAGTAATGTAACCTGATAGCACTGTGACCTGATAGCACTGTAACCTGATAATACTGTAACCTGATAGCACTGTAACATGATAGTACTGTAACCTGATAGTACTGTAACCTGACAGCACTGTATCAACATGATAGTACTGTAACAACATGATAGTACTGTAACCTGATAGTACTGTAACCTGATAATTCTGTAACCTGATAGTACTGTAACCTGATAGTACTGTAACCTGATAGTACTGTAACCTGACAGCACTGTAACAACATGATAGTACTGTAACAACATGATAGTACTGTAACCTGATAGTACTGTAACCTGATAATACAGTAACCTGATAGTACTGTAACCTGATAATACTGTAACCTGATAGTACTGTAACAACATGATAGCACTGTAACCTGATAGTACTGTAACCTGATAGTACTGAAACAACATGATAGTACTGTAACCTGATAGGTCTGTAACCTGATAGGTCTGTAACCTGATAGTACTGTAACAACATGATAGTACTGTAACCTGGTAGTACTGTAACAACATGATAGTACTGTAACCCAATAGTACTGTAACCTGATAGTACTGTAACCTGATAGTACTGTAACCTGACAGCACTGTATCAACATGATAGTACTGTAACAACATGATAGTACTGTAACCTGATAGTACTGTAACCTGATAATACTGTAACCTGATAGTACTGTAACCTGATAATAATGTAACCTGATAGTACTGTAACCTGATAATACTGTAACCTGATAATAATGTAACCTGATAGTACTGTAACCTGATAATACTGTAACCTGATAGTACTGTAACCTGATAATACTGTAACCTGATAATATTGTAACAACATGATAGTACTGTAACCTGATAGTACTGTAACAACATGATAGTACTGTAACCTGGTAGTACTGTAACCTGCTGGTACTGTAACCTGATAATGTTGTATGATAATAGTACTGTAACAACATGATAGTACTGTAACCTGATAGTACTGTAACATGATAGTACTGTAACCTGATAATAATGTAACCTGATAATACTGTAACAACATAATAGTACTGTAACCTGATAGTAATGTAACAACATGATAGTACTGTAACCTGATAGTACTGTAACCTGCTGGTACTGTAACCTGATAATGTTGTATGATAATAGTACTGTAACAACATGATAGTCATGTAATAACATGATAGTACTGTAACCTGATAGTACTGTAACCTGATAATACTGTAACCTGATAATACTGTAACAGCATGATAGTACTGTAACCTGATAGTACTGTAACAACATGATAGTACTGTAACCTGATATTACTGTAACCTGCTGGTACTGTAACCTGATAATGTTGTATGATAATAGTACTGTAACAACATGATAGTACTGTAACAACATGATAGTACTGTAACCTGATAATACTGTAACCTGATAATACTGTAACAACATGATAGTACTGTAACCTGATAGTACTGTAACAACATGATAGTACTGTAACCTGATAGGACTGTAACCTGCTGGTACTGTAACCTGATAATGTTGTATGATAATAGTACTGTAACAACATGATAGTACTGTAACAACATGATAGTACTGTAACCTGATAGTACTGTAACCTGATAATACTGTAACCTGATAATACTGTAACCTGATAATGTTGTATGATAATAGTACTGTAACAACATGATAGTACTGTAACAACATGATAGTACTGTAACCCAATAGTCCTGTAACCTGATAATACTGTAACCTGATAGTACTGTAACATGATAGTACTGTAACCTGATAGTACTGTAACAACATGATAGTACTGTAACCTGATAGGACTGTAACCTGCTGGTACTGTAACCTGATAATGTTGTATGATAATAGTACTGTAACAACATGATAGTACTGTAACAACATGATAGTACTGTAACCTGATAGTACTGTAACCTGATAATACTGTAACCTGGTAATACTGTAACCTGATAATACTGTAACCTGATAATGTTGTATGATAATAGTACTGTAACAACATGATAGTACTGTAACAACATGATAGTACTGTATCCTGATAATACTGTAACCTGATAATGTTGTATGATAATAGTACTGTAACAACATGATAGTACTGTAACCCAATAGTCCTGTAACCTGATAATACTGTAACCTGATAGTACTGTAACATGATAGTACTGTAACCTGATAGTACTGTAACCTGATAATACTGTAACCTGATAATACTGTAACAGCATGATAGTACTGTAACCTGATAGTACTGTAACAACATGATAGTACTGTAACCTGATAGGACTGTAACCTGCTGGTACTGTAACCTGATAATGTTGTATGATAATAGTACTGTAACAACATGATAGTACTGTAACAACATGATAGTACTGTAACCTGATAGTACTGTAACCTGATAATACTGTAACCTGGTAATACTGTAACCTGATAATACTGTAACCTGATAATGTTGTATGATAATAGTACTGTAACATGATAATAGTACTGTAACAACATGATAGTACTGTAACCCAATAGTCCTGTAACCTGATAA
>NC_056459.1:37159756-37166745 GCF_018296145.1 Oncorhynchus tshawytscha
AGAGACAGAGAGATAAAGAGAGAGAGAGAGAGAGTGGGTGAGAGCAGAGAGGGAGGTAAGAGAGACAGAGAGATAAAGAGAGAGAGAGAGAGTGGGTGAGAGCAGAGAGAGGGAGTAGAGAGAGAGAGATAAAGAGAGAGAGAGAGAGAGAGAGAGTGGGTGAGAGCAGAGATAAAGAGAGAGAGAGAGAGAGAGTGGGTGAGAGCAGAGATAAAGAGAGAGAGAGAGAGAGAGAGACATACTGTATGGATAAACCACTTCTCCAATATTTTTTGCTCTACATAAAAGAACAAACAGCAAACACATATGCATTAAAAAATACAAATCATAGAATCAACTATTACAGACAACCAGAACCAACTGGATTCTCCAATCACAGTGAATGACCTACAGGTGAAAACACAAACCCTCCAACCCAAACAGGCCTGTGGTGTTGATGTTATCCTCAATAAAATTATAAAATATACTAACCACAAATTCCTATTGGCTATTAACTATTATTGGCTATTCCTATTGGCTTAAACTCTTTAACATCGTCATTTGCTCAGTTGGCCACTGGACTATTTACATTGACACCTCCCCCATCCCCTTCCCCCACTGCTACCTGCAGTGGATTATCTACGAAGAGTCACTTCTCCCCTACCTACAAGTACAAATGACCTCGACTAACCTGTACACACTGACTCGGTACTGGTACCCACTGTATATAGCCTTGTAATTGTTATGTTATTGTGCTAATTTGTATAATTTTTTACATTAGTTTATTTCTGAATTATTTTCTTATATCTTGAACTGAATTGTTGGTTAAGGGATTGTAAGTAAGCATACCTGTTGTATTCGACGTATGTTGAGAAATAAAGTTGATTTGATTTGATATCTTCCTCAATATTTGGAACCAACGATTGATCACCCAAATCCACAAAAGTGGAGACAAATTAGACCCCAATAACTACAGTGGGATATGTGTCAACAGCAACCTTGGGAAAATCTTCTGCATTATCATTAACAGCAGACTCGTACATTTCCTCAGTGAAAACAATGTACTGGGCAGATCTCAAATTGTCTTTTTACCAAATTATTGCACACCGTAATTGACAAACAAATAAACCAAAACAAAGGCAAACTCTTCTCATGTTTTGTTGTTTTCAAAAAAAAGCTTTTTAACTCAATTTGGCATAAGGGTCTGCTATACAAATATAAACTCATAAGGGTCTGCTATACAAATATAAACTCATAAGGGTCTGCTATACAAATAGAAACTCATAACTAACATTGTTAGTCTGTGGTCTGTTCATGGTCTACATTGTTAGTCTGTGGACTGTTGATGGTCTACATTGTTAGTCTGTGGTCTGTTGATGGTCTACATTGTTAGTCTGTGGTCTGTTGATGGTCTACATTGTTAGTCTGTGGTCTGTTGATGGTCTACATTGTTAGTCTGTGGTCTGTTGATGGTCTATATTGTTAGTCTGTGGTTTGTTGATGGTCTACATTGTTAGTCTGTGGTCTGTTGATGGTCTATATTGTTAGTCTGTGGTCTGTTGATGGTCTATATTGTTAGTCTGTTGTCTGTTGGTCTACATTGTTAGTCTATGGTCTGTTGATGGTCTACATTGTTAGTCTATGGTCTGTTGATGGTCTACATTGTTAGTCTGTAGTCTGTTGATGGTCTATATTGTTAGTCTGTGGTCTGTTGATGATCTACATTGTTAGTCTGTGGTCTGTTGATGGTCTACATTGTTAGTCTGTGGTCTGTTGATGGTCTACATTGTTAGTCTGTGGTCTGTTGATGGTCTACATTGTTAGTCTGTGGTCTGTTGATGGTCTACATTGTTAGTCTGTGGTCTGTTGATGGATTGTTAGTCTGTGGTCTTTTGATGGTCTACATTGTTAGTCTGTGGTCTGTTGATGGTCTATATTGTTAGTCTGTGGTCTGTTGATGGTCTACATTGTTAGTCTGTGGTCTGTTGATGGTCTACATTGTTAGTCTGTGGTCTGTTGATGGTCTACATTGTTAGTCTGTGGTCTGTTGATGGTCTACATTGTTAGTCTGTGGTCTGTTGATGGTCTATATTGTTAGTCTGTGGTCTGTTGATGGTCTACATTGTTAGTCTGTGGTCTGTTGATGGTCTACATTGTTAGTCTGTGGTCTGTTGGTCTGTTGATGGTCTGACATTGTTAGTCTGTGGTCTGTTGATGGTCTACATTGTTAGTCTGTGGTCTGTTGATGGTCTATATTGTTAGTCTGTGGTCTGTTGATGGTCTACATTGTTAGTCTGTGGTCTGTTGATGGTCTACATTGTTAGTCTGTGGTCTGTTGATGTTCTACATTGTTAGTCTGTGGTCTGTTGATGGTCTACATTGTTAGTCTGTGGTCTGTTGATGGTCTACATTGTTAGTCTGTGGTCTGTTGATGGTCTATATTGTTAGTCTGTGGTCTTTTGATGGTCTATACTCTGAGTCTGTTGTCTGTTGATGGTCTACATTGTTAGTCTGTGGTCTGTTGATGGTCTACATTGTTAGTCTGTGGTCTGTTGATGGTCTACATTGTTAGTCTGTGGTCTGTTGATGGAGTCTGTGGTCTGTTGATGGTCTATATTGTTAGTCTGTGGTCTGTTGATGGTCTATATTGTTAGTCTGTGGTCTGTTGATGGTCTATATTGTTAGTCTGTGGTCTGTTGATGGTCTATATTGTTAGTCTGTGGTCTGTTGATGGTCTACATTGTTAGTCTGTGGTCTGTTGATGGTCTACATTGTTAGTCTGTGGTCTGTTGATGTCCTATATTGTTAGTCTGTGGTCTGTTGGTAGTCTATATTGTTAGTCTGTGGTCTGTTGGTAGTCTATATTGTTAGTCTGTGGTCTGTTGATGGTCTACATTGTTAGTCTGTGGTCTGTTGATGGTCTATTGAAAGGATGATGGATCGAATCCGTGAGCTGACAAGCTAAAGACAAATGAATAAGGCCCCAACTCTCTGATTCAGACGTTAAATGCAGAAGACACATTTCAGTTGAATACATTCAGTTGGACAACTGACTAGGTATCCCCCCCACCCTTCCCTTCCATTCCCTTTATATATTGATTCTGTAGTCTGTTGATAGTCAATATGCTATTCATTCTGAGAGAACTGAATAATGAATAAAAGTGCCTGGCAATTTGATCAAATGCATTAGAGTTTTAGGTGGAATAAAAGCATTTGAATTTGATTTGAGAGCATTGCCTATATTTTAAACTATCTCTATACACACACCCTCCCAGCCATACCTCATCCACCTCTTTCTAAAATGGTCTCATGCTATTGTAGTGAATATGGTCAGATTGCCTTGACTGTTCCTCAGTGCTCTAAATATAAATTGACCAGCCACACACAAACACCCCTGATTGAAATGGCTTGTGTTTAGTCAGACACAACCCAACACTGTAAAGGAAAACCTTAGTGACAAAACTGGTCGTTATGTCTGTGTGGATTAAAGACGTCAGTCAATTTTGAGTCTGTGTGCTTTTGTCTGAAATTGCGTCTGAAATTGCAATGTATTTCCTTTAAATTGGACCAGATCCATGATAGAAAGTCATGTGATATACAATGAGTGTACAGAACATTATGATGCGTTAAAAGATCTTTCAAAAAGACTCCAAAAAAAAGTGATTTTGATGAATTCTGTTTAGGAAATAAATGTAGACATGGTTTTAAAAGGTCGTGGTAATATTCCATTCAGAACAGACATTTCTAGGCGGCTTAATTTACCTTGTCCTGTGGCTCAACTAACCTCATACCGTAAGTTGTGCCAAGAGAAAAAACTATTTGGACAAGCTCTGTTTTCAAAACTGTAATGTTAAAATGAATATGTTTTATTTACAGAGACAACATCCTGAAATATACACTGAGTGTACGAAACATTAGGAACAGCTGCTCATTCCATGACAAAATCGATCAAGTGAATCAAGGTCAATGCTATGATCCCTTACTGATGTAACTTGTTAAATCCACTTCAATCAGTGTAGATGAAGGGGAGGAGACAGGTTAATTAAATACAGATTTTTTTTTAAGCTTGAGCAAATTGAGAAATGGATTGTGTATGTGTGCCATTCAGAGGGTGAATGTGCAAAATACAACACAATAACAGCCAGCCAACATGACACAACTGTGGGAAGCATTGGAGTCGACATGGGCCAGCTTCCCTGTGGAACGCTTTCAACACCTTGTAGAGTCCATGACCCGACGAATTCAGGCTGGGCAAAAGGGGGTGAAACTCAATGTTAGGAAGGTGTTCCATCCCTGTGCATCCCTGTGATTTTGACACCTTGTAGAGTCCATGACCCGACGAATTCAGGCTGGGCAAAAGGGGGTGAAACTCAATGTTAGGAAGGTGTTCCATCCCTGTGCATCCCTGTGATTTTGACACCTTGTAGAGTCCATGACCCGACGAATTCAGGCTGGGCAAAAGGGGGTGAAACTCAATGTTAGGAAGGTGTTCCATCCCTGTGCATCCCTGTGATTTTGACACCTTGTAGAGTCCATGACCCGATGAATTCAGGCTGTTCTGAGGGCAATAGGCAGGGTGAACCTCAATATTAATACAATGCGTTTTTTTCTCTTTTTCTCTTTCAATGCTGCAGCATTTTCTTGGTACCCTTCCCCAGATCTGTGCCTCGACACTTTCATGGAGCTATACGGACAATTCCTTCGACCTCATGGCTTTGTTTTTGCTCGGACATGCGTTGTAAACTGTGGGACCTTATATAGACACGTGGGTGCCTTTCCAAATCAAACATTTTGTTTTTGTAATAACTTATAAAAAAAATGTCTAAAAGCCTGTTCTTGCTTTGTCGTTATGTGGTATTGTGTGTAGATTGATGAGGGGATAAATCTGTTTTACCCATTTCAGAATAAGGCTGTAACGTAAGAAAATGTGGAAAAAGTCAAAGGGGTCTGAATACTTTCTGAATGCAGATGTTCCTACCGTAACAGTCCCCTCGAAGCCTATCATTGACTGTGAACATCATACACCACGGTTAACCACCTGGAGCCTGGCCCACGGTTCACCGCCTGGAGCCTGACCCACGGTTCACCGCCTGGAGCCTGGCCCACGGTTAACCACCTGGAGACGGTTCACCGCCTGGAGCCCACGGTTCCCACCTGGAGCCTGGCACACCACCTGGAGCCTGGACCACGGTTCACCGCCTGGAGCCTGGCCTGGAGCCTGGCCCACGGTTCACCGCCTGGAGCCTGGCCCACGGTTCACCGCCTGGAGCCTGGCCCACGGTTCACCGCCTGGCCTGGCCCACGGTTCACCGCCTGGAGCCTGGCCCACGGTTCACCGCCACCTGGAGACTGGACCACGGTTCACCGCCTGGAGCCTGGCCCACGGTTCACCGCCTGGAGCCTGGCCCACGGTTCACCGCCTGGAGCCTGGCCCACGGTTCACCGCCTGGAGCCTGGCCCACGGTTCACCACCTGGAGACTGGCCCACGGTTAACAACCTGGAGACTGGCCCACGGTTCACCGCCTGGAGCCTGGCCCACGGTTCACCACCTGGAGACTGGCCCACGGTTCACCACCCTGGCCCACGGTTCACCACCTGGACTGGCCCACGGTTAACCACCTGGAGCCTGGCCCACGGTTCACCGCCTGGAGCCTGGCCCACGGTTAACCACCTGGAGCCTGGCCCACGGTTAACCACCTGGAGACTGGCCCACGGTTCACCACCTGGAGCCTGGCCCACGGTTCACCACCTGGAGCCTGGCCCACGGTTCACCACCTGGAGCCTGGCCCACGGTTCACCACCTGGAGCCTGGCCCACGGTTCACCACCTGTAGCCTGGCCCACGGTTCACCACCTGGAGCCTGGCCCACGGTTCACCACCTGGAGCCTGGCCCACGGTTCACCGCCTGTAGCCTGGCCCACGGTTCACCCACTTAAAAAGATGAGAGAGGCCTTTAAACTTATTTTCCACCATAATTTGTAAATAAATTCATAAAATATCCTACAATGTGATTTTCTGGATTTTGTTTTCTCATTTTGTCTGTCATAGTTGAAGTGTACCTATGATGAAAATTACAGGCCTCTCTCATCTTTTTAAGTGGGAGAACTTGCACAATTGGTGGCTGACTAAATACTTTTTTTGCCCCACTGTATGTCTCTGTAGTGTTTCATCTTCCAATACATTTGCATCCTATAATATGAATCCCTATGAATCACTATGAATCACAGTTAGCAGGGATTTACTCCCTGTTGAAAGACTGAAACAATCTACAATCTTTGTCTTTCTTTCGGTCTCTCGTTCTCATTTATAGCCTGGTTCCTCTCTAGGTTTCTTCCTAGGTTTTGGCTTTTCTAGGGAGTTTTTCCTAGCCAGCATTGCTTGATGTTTGGGGTTTTAGGCTGGGTTTCTGTACAGCACTTTGAGATATCAGCTGATGTACGAAGGGCTATATAAATAAATGTGATTTGATTTGATTTGATGTGCACACACACATGCGCACACACACACACACACACACACACATGCGTACACACACACACACACACACACACACACACTGTAGAAAAAACACACACAATCACAGACACACACAAACACAAAGAAAACCACACATACAAACACAAACACACACACAAACACAGGCACAAACACACACAAACACCGATCTTCACTCTGTGAAAGTAGTGTCCTGTTTGTGAAAGTCATTGTAAACAGAGACGGTGGCGGGATGGCGTGAGTTCTAAATTTAGATCAACACCATTCCTGACGACAGGATTGGCTGTGGTTGTTTTGTTCCCAGCTTACCTCTCCAAGGTTGAGTCCCATCAAACTGTGTGTTTGTCCCAAGCAGCACCTTATGCCCTACACAGCGCACTACTTTCGACTAGGACGTAATGCACTACGTAGAAAATAGTTTGCCGTTTGGGACACACACTGGGTGTTCCATAGTAGGTACGGTTGTAATGTAGCAGACTGGGTGTTCCATAGTGTTGTAATGTAGCAGACTGGG